>NC_090856.1:17305000-17332500 GCF_024217435.2 Syngnathus scovelli | reverse complement strand
CACCCTAACCCTCACCCTAACCCTCACCCTAACCCTCACCCTAACCCTAACCAAGAAAGTGGCGCTGGGAATGACAATCTCCTAAGGTAAGATTTTTCTGGTTGATAAATGTCAGATAAACGGCTGATACAAACACAGTCCTTTTGATAAAATAATATTAATTGCGTGGATATAATGGTTTAAAGGGTTTTCATCACAATTGGACTACAGGCAGACCTCCAATTATGCTGATAAACTTGGCCAGAAACTTAAATGAAATAATATAACATTGAGTTAAGTACAAACATACGTAATGATGGTTTAAATTCAATGAATCAATAAATTAAAAGAGACAAAGACTGACCTATTGATCTTTTCTGTCTGCGTTAAAGCTGGGCAGTTGACTTGACAAATAACTGTAATTTTAATTGACTAGGTAGACACACACCGGGGCTCGATCAACCCCGGCGGGGCCTCCCTTGGGCGAGGGTGTCTGGTGATAATGGCCGAAACACTCTGTGACCCCAAGGTCCACTACTGATGACGTGTCTACGAAATTCTGACGCTCAAATTACCCACAACAAAGACGACTTAATGGGATCCCTTCTAAAGAAAGCTGTTGGTTGAATATAAAAACAAGATATTAGGTCAAAAATACTTCAAAGTTAATAGACATAATATAATCCAAGGGTAGGACTTTAGGTTGCTTTCTTCTCTCACTTTTCACTATTTTTCCATCTTGCTGGCCGAAGACCTGGGTAGCGCCTCAGCTACTCGGGGGAGGTTCTGGTTGAGGTGCATTCTGACTTCGCCGTCCTTCGTACCCATTCCAGAATTTATGCGACTCCGGTACGGCGAGGTTTACTGAAGGAGACATGCGCCGGCCTGTGCCTTCCGCTGCCTTCTATCTAACCAACTGGGTCGGCGGACCCTTTGGGGAATGTGTAGCGAGATAACCTTATAAACCTAACTCGCCTGAGCCTATCGGACATCCCAGTATTCCCTGACCCAAATTGCCGAGTCGCATACTTTTCTTATTTTCCCAATTTCCTTTCTACATATGTTTCCTCTCCCCCACATCTCTCCTCCCCTTTTCTATCCTAGGGGGGGGAGGGATATAAGACCATGTGTCGGGTCAGAAAACTCGGGGTTTTGGTTGAGATGCAGTCACATTTCCCATTACCCATCCGTGGTCTCCTCTCTCTCTCTCTCTCTCTCTCTCTCTCTCTCTCTCTCTCTCTCTCTCTCTCGTTCTCTCGTTCTCTCTCTCTCCCTCTCTCTTGCTCTCTCGCTCTCTCTCTCTCTTTCTTTCTTTCTCTCTAACCCTAACCCTAACCTCTCTCTCTCTCTCTCTCGCTCTCTCTTGCTCTCTCGCTCTCTCGTTTTCTCTCTCGCTTTCTCTCTCTCCCTCTCGCGCTCTCTCTCTCTTTCTCTCTAACCCTAACCCTGACCCTAACCTCTCTCTCGCTCTCTCGTTTTCTCTCTCTTTTTTCTCTCTCTCCCTCTCTCTCTCTCGCTCTCTCTCTCTCTTTCTCTCTAACCCTAACCCTGACCCTGACCCTAACCCTAACCTCTCTCTCTCTCGCTCTCTCTCTCTCTCTCGCTCTCTCTCTTGCTCTCTCGTTCCCTCGTTTTTTTCTCTCTCTCTCTCTCGCTCTCTCTCTCTCTCTCTCTCTCTCTCTCTCTCTCTCTCTCTCTCGCTCTCTCGCTCTCTCGTTCTCTCTCTCTTTCTCTCTCCCTCTCTCGCTCTCTCGCGCTCTCTCTCTTTCTCTCTCTCTTTCTCTCTCCTTTTTTTTAATTTTGACCAAAATAAAAAAGAAAAGTCTAAACTTTAATCAGACTCTATTCTTAACTCGAACAAATTCTAAGGGAGTTTTCTTTCCAGACTAAAAGAGAAGATAGAGGACGGGAGAGTACACACGAGGGCGCCATAGACACATAAAATGGCTGTCTGGCAAACAGGGCTTAGTTGGATAGAATCACTAATTGGTTATTATTATCTTTTAAATGTAGAAATAAATAAGTGGGAATAACGCTAATAGATAGTATTAAATTGTTTTTTAACATTTTGTTTATTTTGATCGCTTTTGGGGTGGATATTGTAATGAATACGCTTGGGGACAGTTGGTTGCCATGGCAATGTAAGCGTCATCACGGATACTTCCGGCTTGGCTAACGTTTACTAGCCACTTGACGCGCACGGCTATTTCGTTTTAATTGCACAGTTTTATTATTGTGGTGGGCGAGTGGATTTACGGACAATAGTGACCGGGTAGTGCGAGTTAACAAAAGCAATCGAAATGTATTCTGTTATTATCACTGGGATGGGTAATTTTAATAATATTTTCGATTAACGGGGTCCACTACGACATTTTGCAGGGGTTATAGGTACTTCCGGGTTGCTAGTGCGAGGGCTTGTGGGTACTTCCGGGTTGCTAATGCTCATGACGTTGGCGCCGGTACGCCAAAAAAGAAAAGAGAAGAAGGAGGAAGAGCGATTTCGTCCTAAATATGCGATCTTATTAATGTTAGCAATTGAATTTACGGATAAATGGGACCGGTTAATGCATTTGAATAATACCAATGACCTTAATGGAAGTTTATTCGCTTTTTAACACTTTGTGGTATGAGTTTTGGAAAATATTTGTGGTACGGAAGCCGTTGGGATACTTGGCAAGGGCTTTGGGTACTTCCGGCTTGCTAATGCTAAATAGCCGCGATTTGCGTTAATCGATTTATTTCCAAATATGTTGTTGCGAATTAAATTTGCGGTTGCAGGGGAACAGTTAACACAATTAAACGACACAAATGGGTATTATCTAACTTTATTTAGTGCTTATCACATTGTTAGATAGGTTTAGGGACGGGATTGGTTGACGAGCCGCCGTGACACTTCGCAGAGGCTCATGGGAATTTGCCATTGACGGTGACACCGTGAACCAAGAAAGTGGCGCTGGGAATGACAAAGCACCGCGGAGGAGATCGCGGCGCCTCATTGGACTTCCAGCGGCCGGCGAGCTCGCGCACCCGCCCGGCACATCCGGGAGGCCGTGCGCACGAGCCAAGTGGCCGAAAATAGCCCCCGCCGAGCGGATCGGCTGTTTATAAGCACCGCGGAGGTGGTCGCGGCGCCTCATTCGACTTCCAGCGGCCGGCGAGCTCGCGCACCCGCCCGGCACATCCGGGAGGCCGTGCGCACGAGCCAAGTGGCCGAAAATAGCCCCCGCCGAGCGGATCGGCTGTTTATAAGCACCGCGGAGGTGGTCGGGCGCCTCATTCGACTTCCAGCGGCCGGCGAGCTCGCGCACCCGCCCGGCACATCCGGGAGGCCGTGCGCACGAGCCAAGTGGCCGAAAATAGCCCCCGCCGAGCGGATCGGCTGTTTATAAGCACCGCGGAGGTGGTCGCGGTGCCTCATTCGACTTCCAGCGGCCGGCGAGCTCGCGCACCCGCCCGGCACATCCGGGAGGCCGTGCGCACGAGCCAAGTGGCCGAAAATAGCCCCCGCCGAGCGGATCGGTTGTTTATAAGCACCGCGGAGGTGGTCGCGGCGCCTCATTCGACTTCCAGCGGCCGGCGAGCTCGCGCACCCGCCCGGCACATCCGAGAGGCCGTGCGCACGAGCCAAGTGGCCGAAAATAGCCCCCGCCGAGCGGATCGGCTGTTTATAAGCACCGCGGAGGTGGTCGCGGCGCCTCATTCGACTTCCAACGGCCGGCGAGCTCGCGCACCCGCCCGGCACATCCGGGAGGCCGTGCGCACGAGCCAAGTGGCCGAAAATAGCCCCCGCCGAGCGGATCGGCTGTTTATAAGCACCGCGGAGGTGGTCGCGGCGCCTCATTCGACTTCCAGCGGCCGGCGAGCTCGCGCACCCGCCCGGCACATCCGGGAGGCCGTGCGCACGAGCCAAGTGGCCGAAAATAGCCCCCGCCGAGCGGATCGGCTGTTTATAAGCACCGCGGAGGTGGTCGCGGCGCCTCATTCGACTTCCAGCGGCCGGCGAGCTCGCGCACCCGCCCGGCACATCCGGGAGGCCGTGCGCACGAGTCAAGTGGCCGAAAATAGCCCCCGCCGAGCGGATTGGCTGTTTATAAGCACCGCGGAGGTGGTCGCGGCGCCTCATTCGACTTCCAGCGGCCGGCGAGCTCGCGCACCCGCCCGGCACATCCGGGAGGCCGTGCGCACGAGCCAAGTGGCCGAAAATAGCCCCCGCCGAGCGGATCGGCTGTTTATAAGCACCGCGGAGGTGGTCGCGGCGCCTCATTCGACTTCCGGCGGGCGGCGAGCTCGCGCACCCGCCCGGCACATCCGGGAGGCCGTGCGCACGAGCCAAGTGGCCGAAAATAGCCCCCGCCGAGCGGATCGGCTGTTTATAAGCACCGCGGAGGTGGTCGCGGCGCCTCATTCGACTTCCAGCGGCCGGCGAGCCCGCGCACCCGCCCGGCACATCCGGGAGGCCGTGCGCACGAGCCAAGTGGCCGAAAATAGCCCCCGCCGAGCAGATCGGCTGTTTATAAGCACCGCGGAGGTGGTCGCGGCGCCTCATTCGGCTTCCAGCGGCCGGCGAGCTCGCGCACCCGCCCGGCACATCCGGGAGGCCGTGCGCACGAGCCAAGTGGCCGAAAATAGCCCCCGCCGAGCGGATCGGCTGTTTATAAGCACCGCGGAGGTGGTCGCGGCGCCTCATTCGACTTCCAGCGGCCGGCGAGCCCGCGCACCCGCCCGGCACATCCGGGAGGCCGTGCGCACGAGCCAAGTGGCCGAAAATAGCCCCCGCCGAGCGGATCGGCTGTTTATAAGCACCGCGGAGGTGGCCGCGGCGCCTCATTCGACTTCCAGCGGCCGGCGAGCTCGCGCACCCGCCCGGCACATCCGGGAGGCCGTGCGCACGAGCCAAGTGGCCGAAAATAGCCCCCGCCGAGCGGATCGGCTGTTTATAAGCACCGCGGAGGTGGTCGCGGCGCCTCATTCGACTTCCAGCGGCCGGCGAGCTCGCGCACCCGCCCGGCACATCCGGGAGGCCGTGCGCACGAGCCAAGTGGCCGAAAATAGCCCCCGCCGAGCGGATCGGCTGTTTATAAGCACCGCGGAGGTGGTCGCGGCGCCTCATTCGACTTCCAGCGGCCGGCGAGCTCGCGCACCCGCCCGGCACATCCGGGAGGCCGTGCGCACGAGCCAAGTGGCCGAAAATAGCCCCCGCCGAGCGGATCGGCTGTTTATAAGCACCGCGGAGGTGGTCGCGGCGCCTCATTCGACTTCCAGCGGCCGGCGAGCTCGCGCACCCGCCCGGCACATCCGGGAGGCCGTGCGCACGAGCCAAGTGGCCGAAAATAGCCCCCGCCGAGCGGATCGGCTGTTTATAAGCACCGCGGAGGTGGTCGCGGCGCCTCATTCGACTTCCAGCGGCCGGCGAGCTCGCGCACCCGCCCGGCACATCCGGGAGGCCGTGCGCACGAGCCAAGTGGCCGAAAATAGCCCCCGCCGAGCGGATCGGCTGTTTATAAGCACCGCGGAGGTGGTCGCGGCGCCTCATTCGACTTCCAGCGGCCGGCGAGCTCGCGCACCCGCCCGGCACATCCGGGAGGCCGTGCGCACGAGCCAAGTGGCCGAAAATAGCCCCCGCCGAGCGGATCGGCTGTTTATAAGCACCGCGGAGGTGGTCGCGGCGCCTCATTCGACTTCCAGCGGGCCGCGCACTCGCGCACGCCGCCCGGTTCAAATTTTCTAAGTGCAACGCACAATGAGATGCATGAGAAACGGCCTTGGTTACCATCACATTTGAAGCAATGAATACGAAGTTAAATTTTATGACTCGGTGTATAAGTCGAGGTCGATTTTTTTCGGTCGATTTTGGATCGAAAAAGGTCGACCAATACACCGGCAAAAACGGTATATATACTTATTATAAATGTAGTATTTATTTATATTGATTTATTGTTTATTTATATATATAAAGGCAGGTCCGCAAAAATATTTCTGACGCGTAGCCGGTCCGTGGCGCAAGAAAGGTTGGGGACCACTAGTCTAAAAGAATCTGGCCGTAACTGGAATAGGGTTCTACGCGAATGCCCAACGGAAAAGTGAAGTGCACAAAACCTGCATTTGGCTGTATCAAAATAAATGTGATGAAAAAGGTAAAAACACTACATGGAAGCGCAATGTGTTGTGCTGGGTTCTTTTACAAGTAAAGACTGCTGCTTTGAGTTCACAGGGAGCCATGCTCTTTATTCACTGTACATAGTCTGTCCTCTAGCGGTAAAAACGTGAACTGGAATGCTATGGCTGTCGCCACACAATGTAGGTTTTAAACTCGTGTTGTAGTTTCAGTGTCGGAGTTCAAACTAGGCTTGCAGTTTCCGAATGCCATTCGTGATGGGTGCTGTAAAAAGTTCTTGGCTTAAACGATTGAAGTGCACATAAGAAAAAAAAAAAAAAAAAAAAGCTTACGGTAACTGGTATTCCCAGGCGGTCTCCCATCCAAGTACTAACCAGGCCCGACCCTGCTTAGCCTCCGAGATCGGACGAGAGCGGGCGCTCTCAGGGTAGTATTGCCGTAAGCCGTGAAACCGCTCAGAATTTTTCATTTTATAGACACAATCGCCCCTGAAACCATGCCAAGCAGCGGCGGGACTTGATGGCTGTGGTAAAAGTTTCCTTTCACAATTGACGTGGGAAAAAAAAAGGCTTTCAGCACCTGGTATTCCCGGACGGTCACCCTTCCCTTTTGGTTTTTTTGGGGTTTTTTTACAACCAGGGCCGAAACAGGCTTTCTTCCAAGGCTTTTGGTGTTTTCTGGAAACATGGCTATCATGAAAAGTTATTGACAGCTTTTTATGCGGTAGCACGAATTTGCCGTTGCGACCTGCATTTTGCTGAATCAAAATAAATGCCTTGAAAAGTTTAAAAACACTTCATGGAAGTCACTTCACTGGTTTCTTTTATATCAAACAAATTGTTTTAGGTTATTCACCTGACATGTTTCGGCGGTTTCTTCCGCCTTCATCAGAGTGTCACAGATGTGATGGTGACGCGTCTTTATCAGCTGATGGATCAACATGTCAGGTGAATAACCTAAAACAATTTGTTGTATATAAAAGAAACCAGTGAAGTGATTAAATAAGGAAAAACAAAATGAACTTAGTACAATTACTTCATGGAAGTGTTGTGTTGGGTTCTTTTACAAGTCAAGCCTGCTGCTTTGAGTTCACAGGGAGCCATGCTCACTGTACATAGTCTGCTCTCTAGCGGTAAAAAATTTAACTACAATGCTGTGGATGTCACCACATAATATAGCTTTCAAACTCGTGTTATAGTTTCAATGTCGGAGTTTAAATTAGGCTTGCTGTTTCCGGATGCCATTCGTGATGGGTGTTGTAAAAAATAGCTTCTTAAACGATTGAAGTGCACATAAGAAAAAGAAAAAGCTTACAGCATCTGGTATTCCCAGGCAGTCTCCCATCCAAGTACTAACCAGGCCCGACCCTGCTTAGCTTCCGAGATCGGACGAGATCGGGCGTTCTCAGGGTAGTATGGCCGTAAGCCGTGAGGTGACCCAACATTTTGCAATTTATAGACACAATCGCCCCTGAAACTAGCGAGCGAGCCAATGAAGCCTTCAAAACTGCTTCGGCACATGGAGACCAAGCATCCTGCATTAAAAGACAAACCTTAACCACTTCGGGTTTCATTGTCTCCGATTACGCCTGGATGGGACCGGCTCGTTTCTGAGAAACAAGCTCGGTGCTCCCAATAATTCAACGTAATGGTGACTTTTATTTTTATGTGGTTTATATTTGTTTTTATGCCAGTCGTATCATTTTATTTAATCGTATTTACCGTATTTGCCGGTGTACAGGTCGACTCGGTGTATAAGTCGACCCCCTAAAATTCGACGGAAATTTACGATTTTATGATATATCCTTTGTATAAGTCGAGCTCAATTGTTGCATTATATTAAACTTCAAAATTCAATATGCGAAATTTAGTGACGAAATGTGTTCAAATTCTGGGAGGCCGTGCGCATGCTGCTGTTTATAAGCACCGCGGAGGAGATCGCGGCCGGCGAGCTCGCGCACGCCGCCCGGCACCAACGGGAGGCCGGAAATAGCTCCAAGCCGAGCGGATCGGCACTTTATAAGCACCGCGGAGGAGATCGCGGCGCCTCATTGGACTTCCAGCCGCCGGCGAGCTCGCGCACCATTCTGACTTCGCCGTCCTTCGTACCCATTCCAGAATTTATGCGACTCCGGTACGGCGAGGTTTACTGAAGGAGACATGCGCCGGCCTGTGCCTTCCGCTGCCTTCTATCTAACCAACTGGGTCGGCGGACCCTTTGGGGAATGTGTAGCGAGATAACCTTATAAACCTAACTCGCCTGAGCCTATCGGACATCCCAGTATTCCCTGACCCAAATTACCGAGTCGCATACTTTTCTTATTTTCCCAATTTCCTTTCTACATATGTTTCCTCTCCCCCACATCTCTCCTCCCCTTTTCTATCCTAGGGGGGGGAGGGATATAAGACCATGTGTCGGGTCAGAAAACTCGGGGTTTTGGTTGAGATGCAGTCACATTTCCCATTACCCATCCGTGGTCTCCCTCTCTCTCTCTCTCTCTCTCTCTCTCTCTCTCTCTCTCTCGTTCTCTCGTTCTCTCTCTCTCCCTCTCTCTTGCTCTCTCGCTCTCTCTCTCTCTTTCTTTCTTTCTCTCTAACCCTAACCCTAACCTCTCTCTCTCTCTCTCTCGCTCTCGCTCTCTCTTGCTCTCTCGCTCTCTCGTTTTCTCTCTCGCTTTCTCTCTCTCCCTCTCGCGCTCTCTCTCTCTTTCTCTCTAACCCTAACCCTGACCCTAACCTCTCTCTCGCTCTCTCGTTTTCTCTCTCTTTTTTCTCTCTCTCCCTCTCTCTCTCTCGCTCTCTCTCTCTCTTTCTCTCTAACCCTAACCCTGACCCTGACCCTAACCCTAACCTCTCTCTCTCTCGCTCTCTCTCTCTCTCTCGCTCTCTCTCTTGCTCTCTCGTTCCCTCGTTTTTTTCTCTCTCTCTCTCTCGCTCTCTCTCTCTCTCTCTCTCTCTCTCTCTCTCTCTCTCTCTCTCGCTCTCTCGCTCTCTCGTTCTCTCTCTCTTTCTCTCTCCCTCTCTCGCTCTCTCGCGCTCTCTCTCTTTCTCTCTCTCTTTCTCTCTCCTTTTTTTTAATTTTGACCAAAATAAAAAAGAAAAGTCTAAACTTTAATCAGACTCTATTCTTAACTCGAACAAATTCTAAGGGAGTTTTCTTTCCAGACTAAAAGAGAAGATAGAGGACGGGAGAGTACACACGAGGGCGCCATAGACACATAAAATGGCTGTCTGGCAAACAGGGCTTAGTTGGATAGAATCACTAATTGGTTATTATTATCTTTTAAATGTAGAAATAAATAAGTGGGAATAACGCTAATAGATAGTATTAAATTGTTTTTTAACATTTTGTTTATTTTGATCGCTTTTGGGGTGGATATTGTAATGAATACGCTTGGGGACAGTTGGTTGCCATGGCAATGTAAGCGTCATCACGGATACTTCCGGCTTGGCTAACGTTTACTAGCCACTTGACGCGCACGGCTATTTCGTTTTAATTGCACAGTTTTATTATTGTGGTGGGCGAGTGGATTTACGGACAATAGTGACCGGGTAGTGCGAGTTAACAAAAGCAATCGAAATGTATTCTGTTATTATCACTGGGATGGGTAATTTTAATAATATTTTCGATTAACGGGGTCCACTACGACATTTTGCAGGGGTTATAGGTACTTCCGGGTTGCTAGTGCGAGGGCTTGTGGGTACTTCCGGGTTGCTAATGCTCATGACGTTGGCGCCGGTACGCCAAAAAAGAAAAGAGAAGAAGGAGGAAGAGCGATTTCGTCCTAAATATGCGATCTTATTAATGTTAGCAATTGAATTTACGGATAAATGGGACCGGTTAATGCATTTGAATAATACCAATGACCTTAATGGAAGTTTATTCGCTTTTTAACACTTTGTGGTATGAGTTTTGGAAAATATTTGTGGTACGGAAGCCGTTGGGATACTTGGCAAGGGCTTTGGGTACTTCCGGCTTGCTAATGCTAAATAGCCGCGATTTGCGTTAATCGATTTATTTCCAAATATGTTGTTGCGAATTAAATTTGCGGTTGCAGGGGAACAGTTAACACAATTAAACGACACAAATGGGTATTATCTAACTTTATTTAGTGCTTATCACATTGTTAGATAGGTTTAGGGACGGGATTGGTTGACGAGCCGCCGTGACACTTCGCAGAGGCTCATGGGAATTTGCCATTGACGGTGACACCGTGAACCAAGAAAGTGGCGCTGGGAATGACAAAGCACCGCGGAGGAGATCGCGGCGCCTCATTGGACTTCCAGCGGCCGGCGAGCTCGCGCACCCGCCCGGCACATCCGGGAGGCCGTGCGCACGAGCCAAGTGGCCGAAAATAGCCCCCGCCGAGCGGATCGGCTGTTTATAAGCACCGCGGAGGTGGTCGCGGCGCCTCATTCGACTTCCAGCGGCCGGCGAGCTCGCGCACCCGCCCGGCACATCCGGGAGGCCGTGCGCACGAGCCAAGTGGCCGAAAATAGCCCCCGCCGAGCGGATCGGCTGTTTATAAGCACCGCGGAGGTGGTCGGGCGCCTCATTCGACTTCCAGCGGCCGGCGAGCTCGCGCACCCGCCCGGCACATCCGGGAGGCCGTGCGCACGAGCCAAGTGGCCGAAAATAGCCCCCGCCGAGCGGATCGGCTGTTTATAAGCACCGCGGAGGTGGTCGCGGTGCCTCATTCGACTTCCAGCGGCCGGCGAGCTCGCGCACCCGCCCGGCACATCCGGGAGGCCGTGCGCACGAGCCAAGTGGCCGAAAATAGCCCCCGCCGAGCGGATCGGTTGTTTATAAGCACCGCGGAGGTGGTCGCGGCGCCTCATTCGACTTCCAGCGGCCGGCGAGCTCGCGCACCCGCCCGGCACATCCGAGAGGCCGTGCGCACGAGCCAAGTGGCCGAAAATAGCCCCCGCCGAGCGGATCGGCTGTTTATAAGCACCGCGGAGGTGGTCGCGGCGCCTCATTCGACTTCCAACGGCCGGCGAGCTCGCGCACCCGCCCGGCACATCCGGGAGGCCGTGCGCACGAGCCAAGTGGCCGAAAATAGCCCCCGCCGAGCGGATCGGCTGTTTATAAGCACCGCGGAGGTGGTCGCGGCGCCTCATTCGACTTCCAGCGGCCGGCGAGCTCGCGCACCCGCCCGGCACATCCGGGAGGCCGTGCGCACGAGCCAAGTGGCCGAAAATAGCCCCCGCCGAGCGGATCGGCTGTTTATAAGCACCGCGGAGGTGGTCGCGGCGCCTCATTCGACTTCCAGCGGCCGGCGAGCTCGCGCACCCGCCCGGCACATCCGGGAGGCCGTGCGCACGAGTCAAGTGGCCGAAAATAGCCCCCGCCGAGCGGATTGGCTGTTTATAAGCACCGCGGAGGTGGTCGCGGCGCCTCATTCGACTTCCAGCGGCCGGCGAGCTCGCGCACCCGCCCGGCACATCCGGGAGGCCGTGCGCACGAGCCAAGTGGCCGAAAATAGCCCCCGCCGAGCGGATCGGCTGTTTATAAGCACCGCGGAGGTGGTCGCGGCGCCTCATTCGACTTCCGGCGGGCGGCGAGCTCGCGCACCCGCCCGGCACATCCGGGAGGCCGTGCGCACGAGCCAAGTGGCCGAAAATAGCCCCCGCCGAGCGGATCGGCTGTTTATAAGCACCGCGGAGGTGGTCGCGGCGCCTCATTCGACTTCCAGCGGCCGGCGAGCCCGCGCACCCGCCCGGCACATCCGGGAGGCCGTGCGCACGAGCCAAGTGGCCGAAAATAGCCCCCGCCGAGCAGATCGGCTGTTTATAAGCACCGCGGAGGTGGTCGCGGCGCCTCATTCGGCTTCCAGCGGCCGGCGAGCTCGCGCACCCGCCCGGCACATCCGGGAGGCCGTGCGCACGAGCCAAGTGGCCGAAAATAGCCCCCGCCGAGCGGATCGGCTGTTTATAAGCACCGCGGAGGTGGTCGCGGCGCCTCATTCGACTTCCAGCGGCCGGCGAGCCCGCGCACCCGCCCGGCACATCCGGGAGGCCGTGCGCACGAGCCAAGTGGCCGAAAATAGCCCCCGCCGAGCGGATCGGCTGTTTATAAGCACCGCGGAGGTGGCCGCGGCGCCTCATTCGACTTCCAGCGGCCGGCGAGCTCGCGCACCCGCCCGGCACATCCGGGAGGCCGTGCGCACGAGCCAAGTGGCCGAAAATAGCCCCCGCCGAGCGGATCGGCTGTTTATAAGCACCGCGGAGGTGGTCGCGGCGCCTCATTCGACTTCCAGCGGCCGGCGAGCTCGCGCACCCGCCCGGCACATCCGGGAGGCCGTGCGCACGAGCCAAGTGGCCGAAAATAGCCCCCGCCGAGCGGATCGGCTGTTTATAAGCACCGCGGAGGTGGTCGCGGCGCCTCATTCGACTTCCAGCGGCCGGCGAGCTCGCGCACCCGCCCGGCACATCCGGGAGGCCGTGCGCACGAGCCAAGTGGCCGAAAATAGCCCCCGCCGAGCGGATCGGCTGTTTATAAGCACCGCGGAGGTGGTCGCGGCGCCTCATTCGACTTCCAGCGGCCGGCGAGCTCGCGCACCCGCCCGGCACATCCGGGAGGCCGTGCGCACGAGCCAAGTGGCCGAAAATAGCCCCCGCCGAGCGGATCGGCTGTTTATAAGCACCGCGGAGGTGGTCGCGGCGCCTCATTCGACTTCCAGCGGCCGGCGAGCTCGCGCACCCGCCCGGCACATCCGGGAGGCCGTGCGCACGAGCCAAGTGGCCGAAAATAGCCCCCGCCGAGCGGATCGGCTGTTTATAAGCACCGCGGAGGTGGTCGCGGCGCCTCATTCGACTTCCAGCGGCCGGCGAGCTCGCGCACCCGCCCGGCACATCCGGGAGGCCGTGCGCACGAGCCAAGTGGCCGAAAATAGCCCCCGCCGAGCGGATCGGCTGTTTATAAGCACCGCGGAGGTGGTCGCGGCGCCTCATTCGACTTCCAGCGGGCCGCGCACTCGCGCACGCCGCCCGGTTCAAATTTTCTAAGTGCAACGCACAATGAGATGCATGAGAAACGGCCTTGGTTACCATCACATTTGAAGCAATGAATACGAAGTTAAATTTTATGACTCGGTGTATAAGTCGAGGTCGATTTTTTTCGGTCGATTTTGGATCGAAAAAGGTCGACCAATACACCGGCAAAAACGGTATATATACTTATTATAAATGTAGTATTTATTTATATTGATTTATTGTTTATTTATATATATAAAGGCAGGTCCGCAAAAATATTTCTGACGCGTAGCCGGTCCGTGGCGCAAGAAAGGTTGGGGACCACTAGTCTAAAAGAATCTGGCCGTAACTGGAATAGGGTTCTACGCGAATGCCCAACGGAAAAGTGAAGTGCACAAAACCTGCATTTGGCTGTATCAAAATAAATGTGATGAAAAAGGTAAAAACACTACATGGAAGCGCAATGTGTTGTGCTGGGTTCTTTTACAAGTAAAGACTGCTGCTTTGAGTTCACAGGGAGCCATGCTCTTTATTCACTGTACATAGTCTGTCCTCTAGCGGTAAAAACGTGAACTGGAATGCTATGGCTGTCGCCACACAATGTAGGTTTTAAACTCGTGTTGTAGTTTCAGTGTCGGAGTTCAAACTAGGCTTGCAGTTTCCGAATGCCATTCGTGATGGGTGCTGTAAAAAGTTCTTGGCTTAAACGATTGAAGTGCACATAAGAAAAAAAAAAAAAAAAAAAAAGCTTACGGTAACTGGTATTCCCAGGCGGTCTCCCATCCAAGTACTAACCAGGCCCGACCCTGCTTAGCCTCCGAGATCGGACGAGAGCGGGCGCTCTCAGGGTAGTATTGCCGTAAGCCGTGAAACCGCTCAGAATTTTTCATTTTATAGACACAATCGCCCCTGAAACCATGCCAAGCAGCGGCGGGACTTGATGGCTGTGGTAAAAGTTTCCTTTCACAATTGACGTGGGAAAAAAAAAGGCTTTCAGCACCTGGTATTCCCGGACGGTCACCCTTCCCTTTTGGTTTTTTTGGGGTTTTTTTACAACCAGGGCCGAAACAGGCTTTCTTCCAAGGCTTTTGGTGTTTTCTGGAAACATGGCTATCATGAAAAGTTATTGACAGCTTTTTATGCGGTAGCACGAATTTGCCGTTGCGACCTGCATTTTGCTGAATCAAAATAAATGCCTTGAAAAGTTTAAAAACACTTCATGGAAGTCACTTCACTGGTTTCTTTTATATCAAACAAATTGTTTTAGGTTATTCACCTGACATGTTTCGGCGGTTTCTTCCGCCTTCATCAGAGTGTCACAGATGTGATGGTGACGCGTCTTTATCAGCTGATGGATCAACATGTCAGGTGAATAACCTAAAACAATTTGTTGTATATAAAAGAAACCAGTGAAGTGATTAAATAAGGAAAAACAAAATGAACTTAGTACAATTACTTCATGGAAGTGTTGTGTTGGGTTCTTTTACAAGTCAAGCCTGCTGCTTTGAGTTCACAGGGAGCCATGCTCACTGTACATAGTCTGCTCTCTAGCGGTAAAAAATTTAACTACAATGCTGTGGATGTCACCACATAATATAGCTTTCAAACTCGTGTTATAGTTTCAATGTCGGAGTTTAAATTAGGCTTGCTGTTTCCGGATGCCATTCGTGATGGGTGTTGTAAAAAATAGCTTCTTAAACGATTGAAGTGCACATAAGAAAAAGAAAAAGCTTACAGCATCTGGTATTCCCAGGCAGTCTCCCATCCAAGTACTAACCAGGCCCGACCCTGCTTAGCTTCCGAGATCGGACGAGATCGGGCGTTCTCAGGGTAGTATGGCCGTAAGCCGTGAGGTGACCCAACATTTTGCAATTTATAGACACAATCGCCCCTGAAACTAGCGAGCGAGCCAATGAAGCCTTCAAAACTGCTTCGGCACATGGAGACCAAGCATCCTGCATTAAAAGACAAACCTTAACCACTTCGGGTTTCATTGTCTCCGATTACGCCTGGATGGGACCGGCTCGTTTCTGAGAAACAAGCTCGGTGCTCCCAATAATTCAACGTAATGGTGACTTTTATTTTTATGTGGTTTATATTTGTTTTTATGCCAGTCGTATCATTTTATTTAATCGTATTTACCGTATTTGCCGGTGTACAGGTCGACTCGGTGTATAAGTCGACCCCCTAAAATTCGACGGAAATTTACGATTTTATGATATATCCTTTGTATAAGTCGAGCTCAATTGTTGCATTATATTAAACTTCAAAATTCAATATGCGAAATTTAGTGACGAAATGTGTTCAAATTCTGGGAGGCCGTGCGCATGCTGCTGTTTATAAGCACCGCGGAGGAGATCGCGGCCGGCGAGCTCGCGCACGCCGCCCGGCACCAACGGGAGGCCGGAAATAGCTCCAAGCCGAGCGGATCGGCACTTTATAAGCACCGCGGAGGAGATCGCGGCGCCTCATTGGACTTCCAGCCGCCGGCGAGCTCGCGCACCATTCTGACTTCGCCGTCCTTCGTACCCATTCCAGAATTTATGCGACTCCGGTACGGCGAGGTTTACTGAAGGAGACATGCGCCGGCCTGTGCCTTCCGCTGCCTTCTATCTAACCAACTGGGTCGGCGGACCCTTTGGGGAATGTGTAGCGAGATAACCTTATAAACCTAACTCGCCTGAGCCTATCGGACATCCCAGTATTCCCTGACCCAAATTACCGAGTCGCATACTTTTCTTATTTTCCCAATTTCCTTTCTACATATGTTTCCTCTCCCCCACATCTCTCCTCCCCTTTTCTATCCTAGGGGGGGGAGGGATATAAGACCATGTGTCGGGTCAGAAAACTCGGGGTTTTGGTTGAGATGCAGTCACATTTCCCATTACCCATCCGTGGTCTCCCTCTCTCTCTCTCTCTCTCTCTCTCTCTCTCTCTCTCTCTCGTTCTCTCGTTCTCTCTCTCTCCCTCTCTCTTGCTCTCTCGCTCTCTCTCTCTCTTTCTTTCTTTCTCTCTAACCCTAACCCTAACCTCTCTCTCTCTCTCTCTCGCTCTCGCTCTCTCTTGCTCTCTCGCTCTCTCGTTTTCTCTCTCGCTTTCTCTCTCTCCCTCTCGCGCTCTCTCTCTCTTTCTCTCTAACCCTAACCCTGACCCTAACCTCTCTCTCGCTCTCTCGTTTTCTCTCTCTTTTTTCTCTCTCTCCCTCTCTCTCTCTCGCTCTCTCTCTCTCTTTCTCTCTAACCCTAACCCTGACCCTGACCCTAACCCTAACCTCTCTCTCTCTCGCTCTCTCTCTCTCTCTCGCTCTCTCTCTTGCTCTCTCGTTCCCTCGTTTTTTTCTCTCTCTTTCTCTCTCTCTCGCTCTCTCTCTCTCTCTCTCTCTCTCTCTCTCTCTCTCTCTCTCTCTCTCTCTCGCTCTCTCGCTCTCTCGTTCTCTCTCTCTTTCTCTCTCCCTCTCTCGCTCTCTCGCGCTCTCTCTCTTTCTCTCTCTCTTTCTCTCTCCTTTTTTTTAATTTTGACCAAAATAAAAAAGAAAAGTCTAAACTTTAATCAGACTCTATTCTTAACTCGAACAAATTCTAAGGGAGTTTTCTTTCCAGACTAAAAGAGAAGATAGAGGACGGGAGAGTACACACGAGGGCGCCATAGACACATAAAATGGCTGTCTGGCAAACAGGGCTTAGTTGGATAGAATCACTAATTGGTTATTATTATCTTTTAAATGTAGAAATAAATAAGTGGGAATAACGCTAATAGATAGTATTAAATTGTTTTTTAACATTTTGTTTATTTTGATCGCTTTTGGGGTGGATATTGTAATGAATACGCTTGGGGACAGTTGGTTGCCATGGCAATGTAAGCGTCATCACGGATACTTCCGGCTTGGCTAACGTTTACTAGCCACTTGACGCGCACGGCTATTTCGTTTTAATTGCACAGTTTTATTATTGTGGTGGGCGAGTGGATTTACGGACAATAGTGACCGGGTAGTGCGAGTTAACAAAAGCAATCGAAATGTATTCTGTTATTATCACTGGGATGGGTAATTTTAATAATATTTTCGATTAACGGGGTCCACTACGACATTTTGCAGGGGTTATAGGTACTTCCGGGTTGCTAGTGCGAGGGCTTGTGGGTACTTCCGGGTTGCTAATGCTCATGACGTTGGCGCCGGTACGCCAAAAAAGAAAAGAGAAGAAGGAGGAAGAGCGATTTCGTCCTAAATATGCGATCTTATTAATGTTAGCAATTGAATTTACGGATAAATGGGACCGGTTAATGCATTTGAATAATACCAATGACCTTAATGGAAGTTTATTTATACCAGCTCAGTGGCCTAGTAGTAGAGTGTCCGCCCTGAGACTGGAAGGTTGTGGGTTCAAACCCCGGCCGGGTCATACCAAAGACTATAAAAATGGGACCCATTGCCTCCCTGCTTGGCACTCAGCATTAAGGGTTGGAATTGGGGGGTTAGATCACCAAATGATTCCCGAGCGCGGCACCGCTGCTGCTCACTGCTCCCCTCTCCCCCAGGGGATGGATCAAAATCACATGGGGATGGGTTAAATGCAGAGGACAAATTTCACCACACCCAGATGTGTGTGTGACGATGATCATTGGGACTTTTGGGACTTTATTCGCTTTTTAACACTTTGTGGTATGAGTTTTGGAAAATATTTGTGGTACGGAAGCCGTTGGGATACTTGGCAAGGGCTTTGGGTACTTCCGGCTTGCTAATGCTAAATAGCCGCGATTTGCGTTAATCGATTTATTTCCAAATATGTTGTTGCGAATTAAATTTGCGGTTGCAGGGGAACAGTTAACACAATTAAACGACACAAATGGGTATTATCTAACTTTATTTAGTGCTTATCACATTGTTAGATAGGTTTAGGGACGGGATTGGTTGACGAGCCGCCGTGACACTTCGCAGAGGCTCATGGGAATTTGCCATTGACGGTGACACCGTGAACCAAGAAAGTGGCGCTGGGAATGACAATCTCCTAAGGTAAGATTTTTCTGGTTGATAAATGTCAGATAAACGGCTGATACAAACACAGTCCTTTTGATAAAATAATATTAATTGCGTGGATATAATGGTTTAAAGGGTTTTCATCACAATTGGACTACAGGCAGACCTCCAATTATGCTGATAAACTTGGCCAGAAACTTAAATGAAATAATATAACATTGAGTTAAGTACAAACATACGTAATGATGGTTTAAATTCAATGAATCAATGAATTAAAAGAGACAAAGACTGACCTATTGATCTTTTCTGTCTGCGTTAAAGCTGGGCAGTTGACTTGACAAATAACTGTAATTTTAATTGACTAGGTAGACACACACCGGGGCTCGATCAACCCCGGCGGGGCCTCCCTTGGGCGAGGGTGTCTGGTGATAATGGCCGAAACACTCTGTGACCCCAAGGTCCACTACTGATGACGTGTCTACGAAATTCTGACGCTCAAATTACCCACAACAAAGACGACTTAATGGGATCCCTTCTCAAGAAAGCTGTTGGTTGAATATAAAAACAAGATATTAGGTCAAAAATACTTCAAAGTTAATAGACATAATATAATCCAAGGGTAGGACTTTAGGTTGCTTTCTTCTCTCACTTTTCACTATTTTTCCATCTTGCTGGCCGAAGACCTGGGTAGCGCCTCAGCTACTCGGGGGAGGTTCTGGTTGAGGTGCATTCTGACTTCGCCGTCCTTCGTACCCATTCCAGAATTTATGCGACTCCGGTACGGCGAGGTTTACTGAAGGAGACATGCGCCGGCCTGTGCCTTCCGCTGCCTTCTATCTAACCAACTGGGTCGGCGGACCCTTTGGGGAATGTGTAGCGAGATAACCTTATAAACCTAACCCTAACCCTAACCCTAACCCCTAACCCCTAACCCTAACCCTAACCCTAACCCTTACCCTTACCCTAACCCTAACCCTAACCCTAACCCTAACCCCCTAAAATTCGACGGAAATTTACGATTTTATGATATATCCTTTGTATAAGTCGAGCTCAATTGTTGCATTATATTAAACTTCAAAATTCAATATGCGAAATTTATTGACGAAATGTGTTCAAATTCTGGGAGGCCGTGCGCATGCTGCTGTTTATAAGCACCGCGGAGGAGATCGCGGCCGGCGAGCTCGCGCACGCCGCCCGGCACCAACGGGAGGCCGGAAATAGCTCCAAGCCGAGCGGATCGGCACTTTATAAGCACCGCGGAGGAGATCGCGGCGCCTCATTGGACTTCCAGCGGCCGGCGAGCTCGCGCACCCGCCCGGCACATCCGGGAGGCCGTGCGCACGAGCCAAGTGGCCGAAAATAGCCCCCGCCGAGCGGATCGGCTGTTTATAAGCACCGCGGAGGTGGTCGCGGCGCCTCATTCGACTTCCAGCGGCCGGCGAGCTCGCGCACCCGCCCGGCACATCCGGGAGGCCGTGCGCACGAGCCAAGTGGCCGAAAATAGCCCCCGCCGAGCGGATCGGCTGTTTATAAGCACCGCGGAGGTGGTCGGGCGCCTCATTCGACTTCCAGCGGCCGGCGAGCTCGCGCACCCGCCCGGCACATCCGGGAGGCCGTGCGCACGAGCCAAGTGGCCGAAAATAGCCCCCGCCGAGCGGATCGGCTGTTTATAAGCACCGCGGAGGTGGTCGCGGTGCCTCATTCGACTTCCAGCGGCCGGCGAGCTCGCGCACCCGCCCGGCACATCCGGGAGGCCGTGCGCACGAGCCAAGTGGCCGAAAATAGCCCCCGCCGAGCGGATCGGTTGTTTATAAGCACCGCGGAGGTGGTCGCGGCGCCTCATTCGACTTCCAGCGGCCGGCGAGCTCGCGCACCCGCCCGGCACATCCGAGAGGCCGTGCGCACGAGCCAAGTGGCCGAAAATAGCCCCCGCCGAGCGGATCGGCTGTTTATAAGCACCGCGGAGGTGGTCGCGGCGCCTCATTCGACTTCCAACGGCCGGCGAGCTCGCGCACCCGCCCGGCACATCCGGGAGGCCGTGCGCACGAGCCAAGTGGCCGAAAATAGCCCCCGCCGAGCGGATCGGCTGTTTATAAGCACCGCGGAGGTGGTCGCGGCGCCTCATTCGACTTCCAGCGGCCGGCGAGCTCGCGCACCCGCCCGGCACATCCGGGAGGCCGTGCGCACGAGCCAAGTGGCCGAAAATAGCCCCCGCCGAGCGGATCGGCTGTTTATAAGCACCGCGGAGGTGGTCGCGGCGCCTCATTCGACTTCCAGCGGCCGGCGAGCTCGCGCACCCGCCCGGCACATCCGGGAGGCCGTGCGCACGAGCCAAGTGGCCGAAAATAGCCCCCGCCGAGCGGATCGGCTGTTTATAAGCACCGCGGAGGTGGTCGCGGCGCCTCATTCGACTTCCAGCGGCCGGCGAGCTCGCGCACCCGCCCGGCACATCCGGGAGGCCGTGCGCACGAGTCAAGTGGCCGAAAATAGCCCCCGCCGAGCGGATTGGCTGTTTATAAGCACCGCGGAGGTGGTCGCGGCGCCTCATTCGACTTCCAGCGGCCGGCGAGCTCGCGCACCCGCCCGGCACATCCGGGAGGCCGTGCGCACGAGCCAAGTGGCCGAAAATAGCCCCCGCCGAGCGGATCGGCTGTTTATAAGCACCGCGGAGGTGGTCGCGGCGCCTCATTCGACTTCCGGCGGGCGGCGAGCTCGCGCACCCGCCCGGCACATCCGGGAGGCCGTGCGCACGAGCCAAGTGGCCGAAAATAGCCCCCGCCGAGCGGATCGGCTGTTTATAAGCACCGCGGAGGTGGTCGCGGCGCCTCATTCGACTTCCAGCGGCCGGCGAGCCCGCGCACCCGCCCGGCACATCCGGGAGGCCGTGCGCACGAGCCAAGTGGCCGAAAATAGCCCCCGCCGAGCAGATCGGCTGTTTATAAGCACCGCGGAGGTGGTCGCGGCGCCTCATTCGACTTCCAGCGGCCGGCGAGCTCGCGCACCCGCCCGGCACATCCGGGAGGCCGTGCGCACGAGCCAAGTGGCCGAAAATAGCCCCCGCCGAGCGGATCGGCTGTTTATAAGCACCGCGGAGGTGGCCGCGGCGCCTCATTCGACTTCCAGCGGCCGGCG
The DNA here is from genome assembly GCF_024217435.2 of Syngnathus scovelli. Classification (NCBI taxonomy): domain Eukaryota; kingdom Metazoa; phylum Chordata; class Actinopteri; order Syngnathiformes; family Syngnathidae; genus Syngnathus; species Syngnathus scovelli. Next base: position 17,311,328 of record NC_090856.1, on the reverse strand, counting down.
AGCTCGCGCACCCGCCCGGCACATCCGGGAGGCCGTGCGCACGAGCCAAGTGGCCGAAAATAGCCCCCGCCGAGCGGATCGGCTGTTTATAAGCACCGCGGAGGTGGTCGCGGCGCCTCATTCGACTTCCAGCGGCCGGCGAGCTCGCGCACCCGCCCGGCACATCCGGGAGGCCGTGCGCACGAGCCAAGTGGCCGAAAATAGCCCCCGCCGAGCGGATCGGCTGTTTATAAGCACCGCGGAGGTGGTCGCGGCGCCTCATTCGACTTCCAGCGGCCGGCGAGCTCGCGCACCTGCCCGGCACATCCGGGAGGCCGTGCGCACGAGCCAAGTGGCCGAAAATAGCCCCCGCCGAGCGGATCGGCTGTTTATAAGCACCGCGGAGGTGGTCGCGGCGCCTCATTCGACTTCCAGCGGGCCGCGCACTCGCGCACGCCGCCCGGTTCAAATTTTCTAAGTGCAACGCACAATGAGATGCATGAGAAACGGCCTTGGTTACCATCACATTTGAAGCAATGAATACGAAGTTAAATTTTATGACTCGGTGTATAAGTCGAGGTCGATTTTTTTCGGTCGATTTTGGATCGAAAAAGGTCGACCAATACACCGGCAAAAACGGTATATATACTTATTATAAATGTAGTATTTATTTATATTGATTTATTGTTTATTTATATATATAAAGGCAGGTCCGCAAAAATATTTCTGACGCGTAGCCGGTCCGTGGCGCAAGAAAGGTTGGGGACCACTAGTCTAAAAGAATCTGGCCGTAACTGGAATAGGGTTCTACGCGAATGCCCAACGGAAAAGTGAAGTGCACAAAACCTGCATTTGGCTGTATCAAAATAAATGTGATGAAAAAGGTAAAAACACTACATGGAAGCGCAATGTGTTGTGCTGGGTTCTTTTACAAGTAAAGACTGCTGCTTTGAGTTCACAGGGAGCCATGCTTTTTATTCACTGTACATAGTCTGTCCTCTAGCGGTAAAAACGTGAACTGGAATGCTATGGCTGTCGCCACACAATGTAGGTTTTAAACTCGTGTTGTAGTTTCAGTGTCGGAGTTCAAACTAGGCTTGCAGTTTCCGAATGCCATTCGTGATGGGTGCTGTAAAAAGTTCTTGGCTTAAACGATTGAAGTGCACATAAGAAAAAAAAAAAAAAAAAAAAAGCTTACGGTAACTGGTATTCCCAGGCGGTCTCCCATCCAAGTACTAACCAGGCCCGACCCTGCTTAGCCTCCGAGATCGGACGAGAGCGGGCGCTCTCAGGGTAGTATTGCCGTAAGCCGTGAAACCGCTCAGAATTTTTCATTTTATAGACACAATCGCCCCTGAAACCATGCCAAGCAGCGGCGGGACTTGATGGCTGTGGTAAAAGTTTCCTTTCACAATTGACGTGGGAAAAAAAAAAAAAAAAAAGGCTTTCAGCACCTGGTATTCCCGGACGGTCACCCTTCCCTTTTGGTTTTTTTGGGGTTTTTTTACAACCAGGGCCGAAACAGGCTTTCTTCCAAGGCTTTTGGTGTTTTCTGGAAACATGGCTATCATGAAAAGTTATTGACAGCTTTTTATGCGGTAGCACGAATTTGCCGTTGCGACCTGCATTTTGCTGAATCAAAATAAATGCCTTGAAAAGTTTAAAAACACTTCATGGAAGTCACTTCACTGGTTTCTTTTATATCAAACAAATTGTTTTAGGTTATTCACCTGACATGTTTCGGCGGTTTCTTCCGCCTTCATCAGAGTGTCACAGATGTGATGGTGACGCGTCTTTATCAGCTGATGGATCAACATGTCAGGTGAATAACCTAAAACAATTTGTTGTATATAAAAGAAACCAGTGAAGTGATTAAATAAGGAAAAACAAAATGAACTTAGTACAATTACTTCATGGAAGTGTTGTGTTGGGTTCTTTTACAAGTCAAGCCTGCTGCTTTGAGTTCACAGGGAGCCATGCTCACTGTACATAGTCTGCTCTCTAGCGGTAAAAAATTTAACTACAATGCTGTGGATGTCACCACATAATATAGCTTTCAAACTCGTGTTATAGTTTCAATGTCGGAGTTTAAATTAGGCTTGCTGTTTCCGGATGCCATTCGTGATGGGTGTTGTAAAAAATAGCTTCTTAAACGATTGAAGTGCACATAAGAAAAAGAAAAAGCTTACAGCATCTGGTATTCCCAGGCAGTCTCCCATCCAAGTACTAACCAGGCCCGACCCTGCTTAGCTTCCGAGATCGGACGAGATCGGGCGTTCTCAGGGTAGTATGGCCGTAAGCCGTGAGGTGACCCAACATTTTGCAATTTATAGACACAATCGCCCCTGAAACTAGCGAGCGAGCCAATGAAGCCTTCAAAACTGCTTCGGCACATGGAGACCAAGCATCCTGCATTAAAAGACAAACCTTAACCACTTCGGGTTTCATTGTCTCCGATTACGCCTGGATGGGACCGGCTCGTTTCTGAGAAACAAGCTCGGTGCTCCCAATAATTCAACGTAATGGTGACTTTTATTTTTATGTGGTTTATATTTGTTTTTATGCCAGTCGTATCATTTTATTTAATCGTATTTACCGTATTTGCCGGTGTACAGGTCGACTCGGTGTATAAGTCGACCCCCTAAAATTCGACGGAAATTTACGATTTTATGATATATCCTTTGTATAAGTCGAGCTCAATTGTTGCATTATATTAAACTTCAAAATTCAATATGCGAAATTTAGTGACGAAATGTGTTCAAATTCTGGGAGGCCGTGCGCATGCTGCTGTTTATAAGCACCGCGGAGGAGATCGCGGCCGGCGAGCTCGCGCACGCCGCCCGGCACCAACGGGAGGCCGGAAATAGCTCCAAGCCGAGCGGATCGGCACTTTATAAGCACCGCGGAGGAGATCGCGGCGCCTCATTGGACTTCCAGCCGCCGGCGAGCTCGCGCACCCGCCCGGCACATCCGGGAGGCCGTGCGCACGAGCCAAGTGGACGAAAATAGCCCCCGCCGAGCGGATCGGCTGTTTATAAGCACCGCGGAGGTGGTCGCGGCGCCTCATTCGACTTCCAGCGGCCGGCGAGCTCGCGCACCCGCCCGGCACATCCGGGAGGCCGTGCGCACGAGCCAAGTGGCCGAAAATAGCCCCCGCCGAGCGGATCGGCTGTTTATAAGCACCGCGGAGGTGGTCGCAGCGCCTCATTCGACTTCCAGCGGCCGGCGAGCTCGCGCACCCGCCCGGCACATCCGGGAGGCCGTGCGCACGAGCCAAGTGGCCGAAAATAGCCCCCGCCGAGCGGATCGGCTGTTTATAAGCACCGCGGAGGTGGTCGCGGCGCCTCATTCGACTTCCAGCGGCCGGCGAGCTCGCGCACCCGCCCGGCACATCCGGGAGGCCGTGCGCACGAGCCAAGTGGCCGAAAATAGCCCCCGCCGAGCGGATCGGCTGTTTATAAGCACCGCGGAGGTGGTCGCGGCGCCTCATTCGACTTCCAGCGGCCGGCGAGCCTGCGCACCCGCCCGGCACATCCGGGAGGCCGTGCGCACGAGCCAAGTGGCCGAAAATAGCCCCCGCCGAGCGGATCGGCTGTTTATAAGCACCGCGGAGGTGGTCGCGGCGCCTCATTCGACTTCCAGCGGCCGGCGAGCTCGCGCACCCGCCCGGCACATCCGGGAGGCCGTGCGCACGAGCCAAGTGGCCGAAAATAGCCCCCGCCGAGCGGATCGGCTGTTTATAAGCACCGCGGAGGTGGTCGCGGCGCCTCATTCGACTTCCAGCGGCCGGCGAGCTCGCGCACCCTCCCGGCACATCCGGGAGGCCGTGCGCACGAGCCAAGTGGCCGAAAATAGCCCCCGCCGAGCGGATCGGCTGTTTATAAGCACCGCGGAGGTGGTCGCGGCGCCTCATTCGACTTCCAGCGGCCGGCGAGCCCGCGCACCCGCCCGGCACATCCGGGAGGCCGTGCGCACGAGCCAAGTGGCCGAAAATAGCCCCCGCCGAGCGGATCGGCTGTTTATAAGCACCGCGGAGGTGGCCGCGGCGCCTCATTCGACTTCCAGCGGCCGGCGAGCTCGCGCACCCGCCCGGCACATCCGGGAGGCCGTGCGCACGAGCCAAGTGGCCGAAAATAGCCCCCGCCGAGCGGATCGGCTGTTTATAAGCACCGCGGAGGTGGTCGCGGCGCCTCATTCGACTTCCAGCGGCCGGCGAGCTCGCGCACCCGCCCGGCACATCCGGGAGGCCGTGCGCACGAGCCAAGTGGACGAAAATAGCCCCCGCCGAGCGGATCGGCTGTTTGTAAGCACCGCGGAGGTGGTCGCGGCGCCTCATTCGACTTCCAGCGGCCGGCGAGCTCGCGCACCCGCCCGGCACATCCGGGAGGCCGTGCGCACGAGCCAAGTGGCCGAAAATAGCCCCCGCCGAGCGGATCGGCTGTTTATAAGCACCGCGGAGGTGGTCGCGGCGCCTCATTCGACTTCCAGCGGCCGGCGAGCTCGCGCACCCGCCCGGCACATCCGGGAGGCCGTGCGCACGAGCCAAGTGGCCGAAAATAGCCCCCGCCGAGCGGATCGGCTGTTTATAAGCACCGCGGAGGTGGTCGCGGCGCCTCATTCGACTTCCAGCGGCCGGCGAGCTCGCGCACCCGCCCGGCACATCCGGGAGGCCGTGCGCACGAGCCAAGTGGCCGAAAATAGCCCCCGCCGAGCGGATCGGCTGTTTATAAGCACCGCGGAGGTGGTCGCGGCGCCTCATTCGACTTCCAGCGGCCAGCGAGCTCGCGCACCCGCCCGGCACATCCGGGAGGCCGTGCGCACGAGCCAAGTGGCCGAAAATAGCCCCCGCCGAGCGGATCGGCTGTTTATAAGCACCGCGGAGGTGGTCGCGGCGCCTCATTCGACTTCCAGCGGCCGGCGAGCTCGCGCACCCGCCCGGCACATCCGGGAGGCCGTGCGCACGAGCCAAGTGGACGAAAATAGCCCCCGCCGAGCGGATCGGCTGTTTGTAAGCACCGCGGAGGTGGTCGCGGCGCCTCATTCGACTTCCAGCGGCCGGCGAGCTCGCGCACCCGCCCGGCACATCCGGGAGGCCGTGCGCACGAGCCAAGTGGCCGAAAATAGCCCCCGCCGAGCGGATCGGCTGTTTATAAGCACCGCGGAGGTGGTCGCGGCGCCTCATTCGACTTCCAGCGGCCGGCGAGCTCGCGCACCCGCCCGGCACATCCGGGAGGCCGTGCGCACGAGCCAAGTGGCCGAAAATAGCCCCCGCCGAGCGGATCGGCTGTTTATAAGCACCGCGGAGGTGGTCGCGGCGCCTCATTCGACTTCCAGCGGCCGGCGAGCTCGCGCACCCGCCCGGCACATCCGGGAGGCCGTGCGCACGAGCCAAGTGGCCGAAAATAGCCCCCGCCGAGCGGATCGGCTGTTTATAAGCACCGCGGAGGTGGTCGCGGCGCCTCATTCGACTTCCAGCGGCCAGCGAGCTCGCGCACCCGCCCGGCACATCCGGGAGGCCGTGCGCACGAGCCAAGTGGCCGAAAATAGCCCCCGCCGAGCGGATCGGCTGTTTATAAGCACCGCGGAGGTGGTCGCGGCGCCTCATTCGACTTCCAGCGGCCGGCGAGCTCGCGCACCCGCCCGGCACATCCGGGAGGCCGTGCGCACGAGCCAAGTGGCCGAAAATAGCCCCCGCCGAGCGGATCGGCTGTTTATAAGCACCGCGGAGGTGGTCGCGGCGCCTCATTCGACTTCCAGCGGCCGGCGAGCTCGCGCACCCGCCCGGCACATCCGGGAGGCCGTGCGCACGAGCCAAGTGGCCGAAAATAGCCCCCGCCGAGCGGATCGGCTGTTTATAAGCACCGCGGAGGTGGTCGCGGCGCCTCATTCGACTTCCAGCGGCCGGCGAGCTCGCGCACCCGCCCGGCACATCCGGGAGGCCGTGCGCACGAGCCAAGTGGCCGAAAATAGCCCCCGCCGAGCGGATCGGCTGTTTATAAGCACCGCGGAGGTGGTCGCGGCGCCTCATTCGACTTCCAGCGGCCGGCGAGCTCGCGCACCCGCCCGGCACATCCGGGAGGCCGTGCGCACGAGCCAAGTGGCCGAAAATAGCCCCCGCCGAGCGGATCGGCTGTTTATAAGCACCGCGGAGGTGGTCGCGGCGCCTCATTCGACTTCCAGCGGCCGGCGAGCTCGCGCACCCGCCCGGCACATCCGGGAGGCCGTGCGCACGAGCCAAGTGGCCGAAAATAGCCCCCGCCGAGCGGATCGGTTGTTTATAAGCACCGCGGAGGTGGTCGCGGCGCCTCATTCGACTTCCAGCGGCCGGCGAGCTCGCGCACCCGCCCGG
>NC_090856.1:17297500-17300000 GCF_024217435.2 Syngnathus scovelli | reverse complement strand
CCGTGCGCACGAGCCAAGTGGCCGAAAATAGCCCCCGCCGAGCGGATCGGCTGTTTATAAGCACCGCGGAGGTGGTCGCGGCGCCTCATTCGACTTCCAGCGGCCGGCGAGCTCGCGCACCCGCCCGGCACATCCGGGAGGCCGTGCGCACGAGCCAAGTGGCCGAAAATAGCCCCCGCCGAGCGGATCGGCTGTTTATAAGCACCGCGGAGGTGGTCGCGGCGCCTCATTCGACTTCCAGCGGCCGGCGAGCTCGCGCACCCGCCCGGCACATCCGGGAGGCCGTGCGCACGAGCCAAGTGGCCGAAAATAGCCCCCGCCGAGCGGATCGGCTGTTTATAAGCACCGCGGAGGTGGTCGCGGCGCCTCATTCGACTTCCAGCGGCCGGCGAGCTCGCGCACCCGCCCGTCACATCCGGGAGGCCGTGCGCACGAGCCAAGTGGCCGAAAATAGCCCCCGCCGAGCGGATCGGCTGTTTATAAGCACCGCGGAGGTGGTCGCGGCGCCTCATTCGACTTCCAGCGGCCGGCGAGATCGCGCACCGGCCCGGCACATCCGGGAGGCCGTGCGCACGAGCCAAGTGGCCGAAAATAGCCCCCGCCGAGCGGATCGGCTGTTTATAAGCACCGCGGAGGTGGTCGCGGCGCCTCATTCGACTTCCAGCGGCCGGCGAGCTCGCGCACCCGCCCGGCACATCCGGGAGGCCGTGCGCACGAGCCAAGTGGCCGAAAATAGCCCCCGCCGAGCGGATCGGCTGTTTATAAGCACCGCGGAGGTGGTCGCGGCGCCTCATTCGACTTCCAGCGGCCGGCGAGCTCGCGCACCCGCCCGGCACATCCGGGAGGCCGTGCGCACGAGCCAAGTGGCCGAAAATAGCCCCCGCCGAGCGGATCGGCTGTTTATAAGCACCGCGGAGGTGGTCGCGGCGCCTCATTCGACTTCCGGCGGGCGGCGAGCTCGCGCACCCGCCCGGCACATCCGGGAGGCCGTGCGCACGAGCCAAGTGGCCGAAAATAGCCCCCGCCGAGCGGATCGGCTGTTTATAAGCACCGCGGAGGTGGTCGCGGCGCCTCATTCGACTTCCAGCGGCCGGCGAGCTCGCGCACCCGCCCGGCACATCCGGGAGGCCGTGCGCACGAGCCAAGTGGCCGAAAATAGCCCCCGCCGAGCGGATCGGCTGTTTATAAGCACCGCGGAGGTGGTCGCGGCGCCTCATTCGACTTACAGCGGCCGGCGAGCTCGCGCACCCGCCCGGCACATCCGGGAGGCCGTGCGCACGAGCCAAGTGGCCGAAAATAGCCCCCGCCGAGCGGATCGGCTGTTTATAAGCACCGCGGGGGTGGTCGCGGCGCCTCATTCGACTTCCAGCGGCCGGCGAGCTCGCGCACCCGCCCGGCACATCCGGGAGGCCGTGCGCACGAGCCAAGTGGCCGAAAATAGCCCCCGCCGAGCGGATCGGCTGTTTATAAGCACCGCGGAGGTGGTCGCGGCGCCTCATTCGACTTCCAGCGGCCGGCGAGCTCGCGCACCCGCCCGGCACATCCGGGAGGCCGTGCGCACGAGCCAAGTGGCCGAAAATAGCCCCCGCCGAGCGGATCGGCTGTTTATAAGCACCGCGGAGGTGGTCGCGGCGCCTCATTCGACTTCCAGCGGGCCGCGCACTCGCGCACGCCGCCCGGTTCAAATTTTCTAAATGCAACGCACAATGAGATGCATGAGAAACGGCCTTGGTTACCATCACATTTGAAGCGATGAATACGAAGTTAAATTTCATGACTCGGTGTATAAGTCGAGGTCGATTTTTTTCGGTCGATTTTGGATCGAAAAAGGTCGACCAATACACCGGCAAATACGGTATATATACTTATTATAAATGTAGTATTTATTTATATTGATTTATTGTTTATTTATATATATAAAGGCAGGTCCGCAAAAATATTTCTGACGCGTAGCCGGTCCGTGGCGCAAGAAAGGTTGGGGACCACTAGTCTAAAAGAATCTGGCCGTAACTGGAATAGGGTTCTACGCGAATGCCCAACGGAAAAGTGAAGTGCACAAAACCTGCATTTGGCTGTATCAAAATAAATGTCATGAAAAAGGTAAAAACACTACATGGAAGCGCAATGTGTTGTGCTGGGTTCTTTTACAAGTAAAGACTGCTGCTTTGAGTTCACAGGGAGCCATGCTCTTTATTCACTGTACATAGAGGTTTTGAACTCGTGTTGTAGTTTCAGTGTCGGAGTTCAAACTAGGCTTGCAGTTTCCGAATGCCATTCGTGATGGGTGTTGTAAAAAGGTCTTGGCTTAAACGATTGAAGTGCACATAAGAAAAAAAAAAAAAAAGAGCTTGAAGTGCACATAAGAAAAAGAAAAAGCTTACAGCACCTGGTATTCCCAGGCAGTCTCCCATCCAAGTACTAACCAGGCCCGACCCTGCTTAGCTTCCGAGATAAGACGAGATCAGGCGTTCTCAGGGTAGTATGGCCGTAAGCCGTGAGG
>NC_090856.1:17257500-17280000 GCF_024217435.2 Syngnathus scovelli | reverse complement strand
CAAGTCAAGCCTGCTGCTTTGAGTTCACAGGGAGCCATGCTCACTGTACATAGTCTGCTCTCTAGCGGTAAAAGATTTAACTACAATGCTGTGGATGTCACCACATAATATAGCTTTCAAACTCGTGTTATAGTTTCAATGTCGGAGTTTAAATTAGGCTTGCTGTTTCCGGATGCCATTCGTGATGGGTGTTGTAAAAAATAGCTTCTTAAACGATTGAAGTGCACATAAGAAAAAGAAAAAGCTTACAGCACCTGGTATTCCCAGGCGGTCTCCCATCCAAGTACTAACCAGGCCCGACCCTGCTTAGCTTCCGAGGTCGGACGAGATCGGGCGTTCTCAGGGTAGTATGGCCGTAAGCCGTGAGGTGACCCAACATTTTGCAATTTATAGACACAATCGCCCCTGAAACTAGCGAGCGAGCCAATGAAGCCTTCAAAACTGCTTCGGCACATGGAGACCAAGCATCCTGCATTAAAAGACAAACCTTAACCACTTCGGGTTTCATTGTCTCCGATTACGCCTGGATGGGACCGGCTCGTTTCTGAGAAACAAGCTCGGTGCTCCCAATAATTCAACGTAATGGTGACTTTTATTTTTATGTGGTTTATATTTGTTTTTATGCCAGTCGTATCATTTTATTTAATCGTATTTACCGTATTTGCCGGTGTACAGGTCGACTCGGTGTATAAGTCGACCCCCTAAAATTCGACGGAAATTTACGATTTTATGATATATCCTTTGTATAAGTCGAGCTCAATTGTTGCATTATATTAAACTTCAAAATTCAATATGCGAAATTTATTGACGAAATGTGTTCAAATTCTGGGAGGCCGTGCGCATGCTGCTGTTTATAAGCACCGCGGAGGAGATCGCGGCCGGCGAGCTCGCGCACGCCGCCCGGCACCAACGGGAGGCCGGAAATAGCTCCAAGCCGAGCGGATCGGCACTTTATAAGCACCGCGGAGGAGATCGCGGCGCCTCATTGGACTTCCAGCGGCCGGCGAGCTCGCGCACCCGCCCGGCACATCCGGGAGGCCGTGCGCACGAGCCAAGTGGCCGAAAATAGCCCCCGCCGAGCGGATCGGCTGTTTATAAGCACCGCGGAGGTGGTCGCGGCGCCTCATTCGACTTCCAGCGGCCGGCGAGCTCGCGCACCCGCCCGGCACATCCGGGAGGCCGTGCGCACGAGCCAAGTGGCCGAAAATAGCCCCCGCCGAGCGGATCGGCTGTTTATAAGCACCGCGGAGGTGGTCGGGCGCCTCATTCGACTTCCAGCGGCCGGCGAGCTCGCGCACCCGCCCGGCACATCCGGGAGGCCGTGCGCACGAGCCAAGTGGCCGAAAATAGCCCCCGCCGAGCGGATCGGCTGTTTATAAGCACCGCGGAGGTGGTCGCGGCGCCTCATTCGACTTCCAGCGGCCGGCGAGCTCGCACACCCGCCCGGCACATCCGGGAGGCCGTGCGCACGAGCCAAGTGGCCGAAAATAGCCCCCGCCGAGCGGATCGGTTGTTTATAAGCACCGCGGAGGTGGTCGCGGCGCCTCATTCGACTTCCAGCGGCCGGCGAGCTCGCGCACCCGCCCGGCACATCCGAGAGGCCGTGCGCACGAGCCAAGTGGCCGAAAATAGCCCCCGCCGAGCGGATCGGCTGTTTATAAGCACCGCGGAGGTGGTCGCGGCGCCTCATTCGACTTCCAACGGCCGGCGAGCTCGCGCACCCGCCCGGCACATCCGGGAGGCCGTGCGCACGAGCCAAGTGGCCGAAAATAGCCCCCGCCGAGCGGATCGGCTGTTTATAAGCACCGCGGAGGTGGTTGCGGCGCCTCATTCGACTTCCAGCGGCCGGCGAGCTCGCGCACCCGCCCGGCACATCCGGGAGGCCGTGCGCACGAGCCAAGTGTCCGAAAATAGCCCCCACCGAGCGGATCGGCTGTTTATAAGCACCGCGGAGGTGGTCGCGGCGCCTCATTCGACTTCCAGCGGCCGGCGAGCTCGCGCACCCGCCCGGCACATCCGGGAGGCCGTGCGCACGAGCCAAGTGGCCGAAAATAGCCCCCGCCGAGCGGATCGGCTGTTTATAAGCACCGCGGAGGTGGTCGCGGCGCCTCATTCGACTTCCAGCGGCCGGCGAGCCCGCGCACCCGCCCGGCACATCCGGGAGGCCGTGCGCACGAGCCAAGTGGCCGAAAATAGCCCCCGCCGAGCAGATCGGCTGTTTATAAGCACCGCGGAGGTGGTCGCGGCGCCTCATTCGACTTCCAGCGGCCGGCGAGCTCGCGCACCCGCCCGGCACATCCGGGAGGCCGTGCGCACGAGCCAAGTGGCCGAAAATAGCCCCCGCCGAGCGGATCGGCTGTTTATAAGCACCGCGGAGGTGGTCGCGGCGCCTCATTCGACTTCCAGCGGCCGGCGAGCCCGCGCACCCGCCCGGCACATCCGGGAGGCCGTGCGCACGAGCCAAGTGGCCGAAAATAGCCCCCGCCGAGCGGATCGGCTGTTTATAAGCACCGCGGAGGTGGCCGCGGCGCCTCATTCGACTTCCAGCGGCCGGCGAGCTCGCGCACCCGCCCGGCACATCCGGGAGGCCGTGCGCACGAGCCAAGTGGCCGAAAATAGCCCCCGCCGAGCGGATCGGCTGTTTATAAGCACCGCGGAGGTGGTCGCGGCGCCTCATTCGACTTCCAGCGGCCGGCGAGCTCGCGCACCCGCCCGGCACATCCGGGAGGCCGTGCGCACGAGTCAAGTGGCCGAAAATAGCCCCCGCCGAGCGGATTGGCTGTTTATAAGCACCGCGGAGGTGGTCGCGGCGCCTCATTCGACTTCCAGCGGCCGGCGAGCTCGCGCACCCGCCCGGCACATCCGGGAGGCCGTGCGCACGAGCCAAGTGGCCGAAAATAGCCCCCGCCGAGCGGATCGGCTGTTTATAAGCACCGCGGAGGTGGTCGCGGCGCCTCATTCGACTTCCAGCGGCCGGCGAGCTCGCGCACCCGCCCGGCACATCCGGGAGGCCGTGCGCACGAGCCAAGTGGCCGAAAATAGCCCCCGCCGAGCGGATCGGCTGTTTATAAGCACCGCGGAGGTGGTCGCGGCGCCCCATTCGACTTCCAGCGGCCGGCGAGCTCGCGCACCCGCCCGGCACATCCGGGAGGCCGTGCGCACGAGCCAAGTGGCCGAAAATAGCCCCCGCCGAGCGGATCGGCTGTTTATAAGCACCGCGGAGGTGGTCGCGGCGCCTCATTCGACTTCCAGCGGCCGGCGAGCTCGCGCACCCGCCCGGCACATCCGGGAGGCCGTGCGCACGAGCCAAGTGGCCGAAAATAGCCCCCGCCGAGCGGATCGGCTGTTTATAAGCACCGCGGAGGTGGTCGCGGCGCCTCATTCGACTTCCAGCGGCCGGCGAGCTCGCGCACCCGCCCGGTACATCCGGGAGGCCGTGCGCACGAGCCAAGTGGCCGACAATAGCCCCCGCCGAGCGGATCGGCTGTTTATAAGCACCGCGGAGGTGGTCGCGGCGCCTCATTCGACTTCCAGCGGCCGGCGAGCTCGCGCACCCGCCCGGCACATCCGGGAGGCCGTGCGCACGAGCCAAGTGGCCGAAAATAGCCCCCGCCGAGCGGATCGGCTGTTTATAAGCACCGCGGAGGTGGTCGCGGCGCCTCATTCGACTTCCAGCGGCCGGCGAGCTCGCGCACCCGCCCGGCACATCCGGGAGGCCGTGCGCACGAGCCAAGTGGCCGAAAATAGCCCCCGCCGAGCGGATCGGCTGTTTATAAGCACCGCGGAGGTGGTCGCGGCGCCTCATTCGACTTCCAGCGGGCCGCGCACTCGCGCACGCCGCCCGGTTCAAATTTTCTAAATGCAACGCACAATGAGATGCATGAGAAACGGCCTTGGTTACCATCACATTTGAAGCGATGAATACGAAGTTAAATTTCATGACTCGGTGTATAAGTCGAGGTCGATTTTTTTCGGTCGATTTTGGATCGAAAAAGGTCGACCAATACACCGGCAAATACGGTATATATACTTATTATAAATGTAGTATTTATTTATATTGATTTATTGTTTATTTATATATATAAAGGCAGGTCCGCAAAAATATTTCTGACGAGTAGCCGGTCCGTGGCGCAAGAAAGGTTGGGGACCACTAGTCTAAAAGAATCTGGCCGTAACTGGAATAGGGTTCTACGCGAATGCCCAACGGAAAAGTGAAGTGCACAAAACCTGCATTTGGCTGTATCAAAATAAATGTCATGAAAAAGGTAAAAACACTACATGGAAGCGCAATGTGTTGTGCTGGGTTCTTTTACAAGTAAAGACTGCTGCTTTGAGTTCACAGGGAGCCATGCTCTTTATTCACTGTACATAGAGGTTTTGAACTCGTGTTGTAGTTTCAGTGTCGGAGTTCAAACTAGGCTTGCAGTTTCCGAATGCCATTCGTGATGGGTGTTGTAAAAAGGTCTTGGCTTAAACGATTGAAGTGCACATAAGAAAAAAAAAAAAAAAGAGCTTGAAGTGCACATAAGAAAAAGAAAAAGCTTACAGCACCTGGTATTCCCAGGCAGTCTCCCATCCAAGTACTAACCAGGCCCGACCCTGCTTAGCTTCCGAGATAAGACGAGATCAGGCGTTCTCAGGGTAGTATGGCCGTAAGCCGTGAGGTGACCCAACATTTTGCATTTTATAGACACAATCGCCCCTGAAACTAGCGAGCAAGCCAATGAAGCCTTCAAAACTGCTTCGGCACATGGAGACCAAGCATCCTGCATTAAAAGACAAACCTTAACCACTTCGGGTTTCATTGTCTCCGATTACGCCTGGATGGGACCGGCTCGTTTCTGAGAAACAAGCTCGGTGCTCCCAATAATTCAACGTAATGGTGACTTTTATTTTTATGTGGTTTATATTTGTTTTTATGCCAGTCGTATCATTTTATTTAATCCTATTTATATATATTTATTATAAATGTAGTATTTATTTATATAGATTTATTGTTTATTTATATATATAAAGGCAGGTCCGCAAAAATATTTCTGACGCGTAGCCGGTCCGTGGCGCAAGAAAGTTTGGGGACCACTAGTCTAAAAGAATCTGGCCGTAACTGGAATAGGGTTCTACGCGAATGCCCAACGGAAAAGTGAAGTGCACAAAACCTGCATTTGGCTGTATCAAAATAAATGTCATGAAAAAGGTAAAAACACTACATGGAAGCGCAATGTGTTGTGCTGGGTTCTTTTACAAGTAAAGACTGCTGCTTTGAGTTCACAGGGAGCCATGCTCTTTATTCACTGTACATAGTCTGTCCTCTAGCGGTAAAAACGTGAACTGCAATGCTATGGCTGTCGCCACACAATGTAGGTTTTAAACTCGTGTTGTAGTTTCAGTGTCGGAGTTCAAACTAGGCTTGCAGTTTCCGAATGCCATTCGTGATGGGTGCTGTAAAAAGTTCTTGGCTTAAACGATTGAAGTGCACATAAGAAAAAAAAAAAAAAAAAAAAGTTTACGGTAACTGGTATTCCCAGGCGGTCTCCCATCCAAGTACTAACCAGGCCCGACCCTGCTTAGCCTCCGAGATCGGACGAGAGCAGGCGCTCTCAGGGTAGTATTGCCGTAAGCCGTGAGACCGCTCAGAATTTTTCATTTTATAGACACAATCGCCCCTGAAACCATGCCAAGCAGCGGCGGGACTTGATGGCTGTGGTAAAAGTTTCCTTTCACAATTGACGTGGGAAAAAAAAAAAAAAAAAGGCTTTCAGCACCTGGTATTCCCGGACGGTCACCCTTCCCTTTTGTTTTTTTTTTTTGTTTTTTTTTACAACCAGGGCCGAAACAGGCTTTCTTCCAAGGCTTTTGGTGTTTTCTGGAAACATGGCTATCATGAAAAGTTATTGACAGCTTTTTATGCGGTAGCACGAATTTGCCGTTGCGACCTGCATTTTGCTGAATCAAAATAAATGCCTTGAAAAGTTTAAAAACACTTCATGGAAGTCACTTCACTGGTTTCTTTTATATCAAACAAATTGTTTTAGGTTATTCACCTGACATGTTTCGGCGGTTTCTTCCGCCTTCATCAGAGTGTCACAGATGTGATGGTGACGCGTCTTTATCAGCTGATGGATCAACATGTCAGGTGAATAACCTAAAACAATTTGTTTGATATAAAAGAAACCAGTGAAGTGATTAAATAAGGAAAAACAAAATGAACTTAGTACAATTACTTCATGGAAGTGTTGTGTTGGGTTCTTTTACAAGTCAAGCCTGCTGCTTTGAGTTCACAGGGAGCCATGCTCACTGTACATAGTCTGCTCTCTAGCGGTAAAAGATTTAACTACAATGCTGTGGATGTCACCACATAATATAGCTTTCAAACTCGTGTTATAGTTTCAATGTCGGAGTTTAAATTAGGCTTGCTGTTTCCGGATGCCATTCGTGATGGGTGTTGTAAAAAATAGCTTCTTAAACGATTGAAGTGCACATAAGAAAAAGAAAAAGCTTACAGCACCTGGTATTCCCAGGCGGTCTCCCATCCAAGTACTAACCAGGCCCGACCCTGCTTAGCTTCCGAGGTCGGACGAGATCGGGCGTTCTCAGGGTAGTATGGCCGTAAGCCGTGAGGTGACCCAACATTTTGCAATTTATAGACACAATCGCCCCTGAAACTAGCGAGCGAGCCAATGAAGCCTTCAAAACTGCTTCGGCACATGGAGACCAAGCATCCTGCATTAAAAGACAAACCTTAACCACTTCGGGTTTCATTGTCTCCGATTACGCCTGGATGGGACCGGCTCGTTTCTGAGAAACAAGCTCGGTGCTCCCAATAATTCAACGTAATGGTGACTTTTATTTTTATGTGGTTTATATTTGTTTTTATGCCAGTCGTATCATTTTATTTAATCGTATTTACCGTATTTGCCGGTGTACAGGTCGACTCGGTGTATAAGTCGACCCCCTAAAATTCGACGGAAATTTACGATTTTATGATATATCCTTTGTATAAGTCGAGCTCAATTGTTGCATTATATTAAACTTCAAAATTCAATATGCGAAATTTATTGACGTAATGTGTTCAAATTCTGGGAGGCCGTGCGCATGCTGCTGTTTATAAGCACCGCGGAGGAGATCGCGGCCGGCGAGCTCGCGCACGCCGCCCGGCACCAACGGGAGGCCGGAAATAGCTCCAAGCCGAGCGGATCGGCACTTTATAAGCACCGCGGAGGAGATCGCGGCGCCTCATTGGACTTCCAGCGGCCGGCGAGCTCGCGCACCCGCCCGGCACATCCGGGAGGCCGTGCGCACGAGCCAAGTGGCCGAAAATAGCCCCCGCCGAGCGGATCGGCTGTTTATAAGCACCGCGGAGGTGGTCGCGGCGCCTCATTCGACTTCCAGCGGCCGGCGAGCTCGCGCACCCGCCCGGCACATCCGGGAGGCCGTGCGCACGAGCCAAGTGGCCGAAAATAGCCCCCGCCGAGCGGATCGGCTGTTTATAAGCACCGCGGAGGTGGTCGGGCGCCTCATTCGACTTCCAGCGGCCGGCGAGCTCGCGCACCCGCCCGGCACATCCGGGAGGCCGTGCGCACGAGCCAAGTGGCCGAAAATAGCCCCCGCCGAGCGGATCGGCTGTTTATAAGCACCGCGGAGGTGGTCGCGGCGCCTCATTCGACTTCCAGCGGCCGGCGAGCTCGCGCACCCGCCCGGCACATCCGGGAGGCCGTGCGCACGAGCCAAGTGGCCGAAAATAGCCCCCGCCGAGCGGATCGGTTGTTTATAAGCACCGCGGAGGTGGTCGCGGCGCCTCATTCGACTTCCAGCGGCCGGCGAGCTCGCGCACCCGCCCGGCACATCCGAGAGGCCGTGCGCACGAGCCAAGTGGCCGAAAATAGCCCCCGCCGAGCGGATCGGCTGTTTATAAGCACCGCGGAGGTGGTCGCGGCGCCTCATTCGACTTCCAACGGCCGGCGAGCTCGCGCACCCGCCCGGCACATCCGGGAGGCCATGCGCACGAGCCAAGTGGCCGAAAATAGCCCCCGCCGAGCGGATCGGCTGTTTATAAGCACCGCGGAGGTGGTTGCGGCGCCTCATTCGACTTCCAGCGGCCGGCGAGCTCGCGCACCCGCCCGGCACATCCGGGAGGCCGTGCGCACGAGCCAAGTGTCCGAAAATAGCCCCCGCCGAGCGGATCGGCTGTTTATAAGCACCGCGGAGGTGGTCGCGGCGCCTCATTCGACTTCCAGCGGCCGGCGAGCTCGCGCACCCGCCCGGCACATCCGGGAGGCCGTGCGCACGAGCCAAGTGGCCGAAAATAGCCCCCGCCGAGCGGATCGGCTGTTTATAAGCACCGCGGAGGTGGTCGCGGCGCCTCATTCGACTTCCAGCGGCCGGCGAGCCCGCGCACCCGCCCGGCACATCCGGGAGGCCGTGCGCACGAGCCAAGTGGCCGAAAATAGCCCCCGCCGAGCAGATCGGCTGTTTATAAGCACCGCGGAGGTGGTCGCGGCGCCTCATTCGACTTCCAGCGGCCGGCGAGCTCGCGCACCCGCCCGGCACATCCGGGAGGCCGTGCGCACGAGCCAAGTGGCCGAAAATAGCCCCCGCCGAGCGGATCGGCTGTTTATAAGCACCGCGGAGGTGGTCGCGGCGCCTCATTCGACTTCCAGCGGCCGGCGAGCCCGCGCACCCGCCCGGCACATCCGGGAGGCCGTGCGCACGAGCCAAGTGGCCGAAAATAGCCCCCGCCGAGCGGATCGGCTGTTTATAAGCACCGCGGAGGTGGTCGCGGCGCCTCATTCGACTTCCAGCGGCCGGCGAGCCCGCGCACCCGCCCGGCACATCCGGGAGGCCGTGCGCACGAGCCAAGTGGCCGAAAATAGCCCCCGCCGAGCGGATCGGCTGTTTATAAGCACCGCGGAGGTGGCCGCGGCGCCTCATTCGACTTCCAGCGGCCGGCGAGCTCGCGCACCCGCCCGGCACATCCGGGAGGCCGTGCGCACGAGCCAAGTGGCCGAAAATAGCCCCCGCCGAGCGGATCGGCTGTTTATAAGCACCGCGGAGGTGGTCGCGGCGCCTCATTCGACTTCCAGCGGCCGGCGAGCTCGCGCACCCGCCCGGCACATCCGGGAGGCCGTGCGCACGAGTCAAGTGGCCGAAAATAGCCCCCGCCGAGCGGATTGGCTGTTTATAAGCACCGCGGAGGTGGTCGCGGCGCCTCATTCGACTTCCAGCGGCCGGCGAGCTCGCGCACCCGCCCGGCACATCCGGGAGGCCGTGCGCACGAGCCAAGTGGCCGAAAATAGCCCCCGCCGAGCGGATCGGCTGTTTATAAGCACCGCGGAGGTGGTCGCGGCGCCTCATTCGACTTCCAGCGGCCGGCGAGCTCGCGCACCCGCCCGGCACATCCGGGAGGCCGTGCGCACGAGCCAAGTGGCCGAAAATAGCCCCCGCCGAGCGGATCGGCTGTTTATAAGCACCGCGGAGGTGGTCGCGGCGCCCCATTCGACTTCCAGCGGCCGGCGAGCTCGCGCACCCGCCCGGCACATCCGGGAGGCCGTGCGCACGAGCCAAGTGGCCGAAAATAGCCCCCGCCGAGCGGATCGGCTGTTTATAAGCACCGCGGAGGTGGTCGCGGCGCCTCATTCGACTTCCAGCGGCCGGCGAGCTCGCGCACCCGCCCGGCACATCCGGGAGGCCGTGCGCACGAGCCAAGTGGCCGAAAATAGCCCCCGCCGAGCGGATCGGCTGTTTATAAGCACCGCGGAGGTGGTCGCGGCGCCTCATTCGACTTCCAGCGGCCGGCGAGCTCGCGCACCCGCCCGGTACATCCGGGAGGCCGTGCGCACGAGCCAAGTGGCCGACAATAGCCCCCGCCGAGCGGATCGGCTGTTTATAAGCACCGCGGAGGTGGTCGCGGCGCCTCATTCGACTTCCAGCGGCCGGCGAGCTCGCGCACCCGCCCGGCACATCCGGGAGGCCGTGCGCACGAGCCAAGTGGCCGAAAATAGCCCCCGCCGAGCGGATCGGCTGTTTATAAGCACCGCGGAGGTGGTCGCGGCGCCTCATTCGACTTCCAGCGGCCGGCGAGCTCGCGCACCCGCCCGGCACATCCGGGAGGCCGTGCGCACGAGCCAAGTGGCCGAAAATAGCCCCCGCCGAGCGGATCGGCTGTTTATAAGCACCGCGGAGGTGGTCGCGGCGCCTCATTCGACTTCCAGCGGGCCGCGCACTCGCGCACGCCGCCCGGTTCAAATTTTCTAAATGCAACGCACAATGAGATGCATGAGAAACGGCCTTGGTTACCATCACATTTGAAGCGATGAATACGAAGTTAAATTTCATGACTCGGTGTATAAGTCGAGGTCGATTTTTTTCGGTCGATTTTGGATCGAAAAAGGTCGACCAATACACCGGCAAATACGGTATATATACTTATTATAAATGTAGTATTTATTTATATTGATTTATTGTTTATTTATATATATAAAGGCAGGTCCGCAAAAATATTTCTGACGCGTAGCCGGTCCGTGGCGCAAGAAAGGTTGGGGACCACTAGTCTAAAAGAATCTGGCCGTAACTGGAATAGGGTTCTACGCGAATGCCCAACGGAAAAGTGAAGTGCACAAAACCTGCATTTGGCTGTATCAAAATAAATGTCATGAAAAAGGTAAAAACACTACATGGAAGCGCAATGTGTTGTGCTGGGTTCTTTTACAAGTAAAGACTGCTGCTTTGAGTTCACAGGGAGCCATGCTCTTTATTCACTGTACATAGAGGTTTTGAACTCGTGTTGTAGTTTCAGTGTCGGAGTTCAAACTAGGCTTGCAGTTTCCGAATGCCATTCGTGATGGGTGTTGTAAAAAGGTCTTGGCTTAAACGATTGAAGTGCACATAAGAAAAAAAAAAAAAAAGAGCTTGAAGTGCACATAAGAAAAAGAAAAAGCTTACAGCACCTGGTATTCCCAGGCAGTCTCCCATCCAAGTACTAACCAGGCCCGACCCTGCTTAGCTTCCGAGATAAGACGAGATCAGGCGTTCTCAGGGTAGTATGGCCGTAAGCCGTGAGGTGACCCAACATTTTGCATTTTATAGACACAATCGCCCCTGAAACTAGCGAGCAAGCCAATGAAGCCTTCAAAACTGCTTCGGCACATGGAGACCAAGCATCCTGCATTAAAAGACAAACCTTAACCACTTCGGGTTTCATTGTCTCCGATTACGCCTGGATGGGACCGGCTCGTTTCTGAGAAACAAGCTCGGTGCTCCCAATAATTCAACGTAATGGTGACTTTTATTTTTATGTGGTTTATATTTGTTTTTATGCCAGTCGTATCATTTTATTTAATCCTATTTATATATATTTATTATAAATGTAGTATTTATTTATATAGATTTATTGTTTATTTATATATATAAAGGCAGGTCCGCAAAAATATTTCTGACGCGTAGCCGGTCCGTGGCGCAAGAAAGTTTGGGGACCACTAGTCTAAAAGAATCTGGCCGTAACTGGAATAGGGTTCTACGCGAATGCCCAACGGAAAAGTGAAGTGCACAAAACCTGCATTTGGCTGTATCAAAATAAATGTCATGAAAAAGGTAAAAACACTACATGGAAGCGCAATGTGTTGTGCTGGGTTCTTTTACAAGTAAAGACTGCTGCTTTGAGTTCACAGGGAGCCATGCTCTTTATTCACTGTACATAGTCTGTCCTCTAGCGGTAAAAACGTGAACTGCAATGCTATGGCTGTCGCCACACAATGTAGGTTTTAAACTCGTGTTGTAGTTTCAGTGTCGGAGTTCAAACTAGGCTTGCAGTTTCCGAATGCCATTCGTGATGGGTGCTGTAAAAAGTTCTTGGCTTAAACGATTGAAGTGCACATAAGAAAAAAAAAAAAAAGTTTACGGTAACTGGTATTCCCAGGCGGTCTCCCATCCAAGTACTAACCAGGCCCGACCCTGCTTAGCCTCCGAGATCGGACGAGAGCAGGCGCTCTCAGGGTAGTATTGCCGTAAGCCGTGACACCGCTCAGAATTTTTCATTTTATAGACACAATCGCCCCTGAAACCATGCCAAGCAGCGGCGGGACTTGATGGCTGTGGTAAAAGTTTCCTTTCACAATTGACGTGGGAAAAAAAAAAAAAAAAGGCTTTCAGCACCTGGTATTCCCGGACGGTCACCCTTCCCTTTTGTTTTTTTTTTGTTTTTTTTTACAACCAGGGCCGAAACAGGCTTTCTTCCAAGGCTTTTGGTGTTTTCTGGAAACATGGCTATCATGAAAAGTTATTGACAGCTTTTTATGCGGTAGCACGAATTTGCCGTTGCGACCTGCATTTTGCTGAATCAAAATAAATGCCTTGAAAAGTTTAAAAACACTTCATGGAAGTCACTTCACTGGTTTCTTTTATATCAAACAAATTGTTTTAGGTTATTCACCTGACATGTTTCGGCGGTTTCTTCCGCCTTCATCAGAGTGTCACAGATGTGATGGTGACGCGTCTTTATCAGCTGATGGATCAACATGTCAGGTGAATAACCTAAAACAATTTGTTTGATATAAAAGAAACCAGTGAAGTGATTAAATAAGGAAAAACAAAATGAACTTAGTACAATTACTTCATGGAAGTGTTGTGTTGGGTTCTTTTACAAGTCAAGCCTGCTGCTTTGAGTTCACAGGGAGCCATGCTCACTGTACATAGTCTGCTCTCTAGCGGTAAAAGATTTAACTACAATGCTGTGGATGTCACCACATAATATAGCTTTCAAACTCGTGTTATAGTTTCAATGTCGGAGTTTAAATTAGGCTTGCTGTTTCCGGATGCCATTCGTGATGGGTGTTGTAAAAAATAGCTTCTTAAACGATTGAAGTGCACATAAGAAAAAGAAAAAGCTTACAGCACCTGGTATTCCCAGGCGGTCTCCCATCCAAGTACTAACCAGGCCCGACCCTGCTTAGCTTCCGAGGTCGGACGAGATCGGGCGTTCTCAGGGTAGTATGGCCGTAAGCCGTGAGGTGACCCAACATTTTGCAATTTATAGACACAATCGCCCCTGAAACTAGCGAGCGAGCCAATGAAGCCTTCAAAACTGCTTCGGCACATGGAGACCAAGCATCCTGCATTAAAAGACAAACCTTAACCACTTCGGGTTTCATTGTCTCCGATTACGCCTGGATGGGACCGGCTCGTTTCTGAGAAACAAGCTCGGTGCTCCCAATAATTCAACGTAATGGTGACTTTTATTTTTATGTGGTTTATATTTGTTTTTATGCCAGTCGTATCATTTTATTTAATCGTATTTACCGTATTTGCCGGTGTACAGGTCGACTCGGTGTATAAGTCGACCCCCTAAAATTCGACGGAAATTTACGATTTTATGATATATCCTTTGTATAAGTCGAGCTCAATTGTTGCATTATATTAAACTTCAAAATTCAATATGCGAAATTTATTGACGTAATGTGTTCAAATTCTGGGAGGCCGTGCGCATGCTGCTGTTTATAAGCACCGCGGAGGAGATCGCGGCCGGTGAGCTCGCGCACGCCGCCCGGCACCAACGGGAGGCCGGAAATAGCTCCAAGCCGAGCGGATCGGCACTTTATAAGCACCGCGGAGGAGATCGCGGCGCCTCATTGGACTTCCAGCGGCCGGCGAGCTCGCGCACCCGCCCGGCACATCCGGGAGGCCGTGCGCACGAGCCAAGTGGCCGAAAATAGCCCCCGCCGAGCGGATCGGCTGTTTATAAGCACCGCGGAGGTGGTCGCGGCGCCTCATTCGACTTCCAGCGGCCGGCGAGCTCGCGCACCCGCCCGGCACATCCGGGAGGCCGTGCGCACGAGCCAAGTGGCCGAAAATAGCCCCCGCCGAGCGGATCGGCTGTTTATAAGCACCGCGGAGGTGGTCGGGCGCCTCATTCGACTTCCAGCGGCCGGCGAGCTCGCGCACCCGCCCGGCACATCCGGGAGGCCGTGCGCACGAGCCAAGTGGCCGAAAATAGCCCCCGCCGAGCGGATCGGCTGTTTATAAGCACCGCGGAGGTGGTCGCGGCGCCTCATTCGACTTCCAGCGGCCGGCGAGCTCGCGCACCCGCCCGGCACATCCGGGAGGCCGTGCGCACGAGCCAAGTGGCCGAAAATAGCCCCCGCCGAGCGGATCGGTTGTTTATAAGCACCGCGGAGGTGGTCGCGGCGCCTCATTCGACTTCCAGCGGCCGGCGAGCTCGCGCACCCGCCCGGCACATCCGGGAGGCCGTGCGCACGAGCCAAGTGGCCGAAAATAGCCCCCGCCGAGCGGATCGGCTGTTTATAAGCACCGCGGAGGTGGTTGCGGCGCCTCATTCGACTTCCAGCGGCCGGCGAGCTCGCGCACCCGCCCGGCACATCCGGGAGGCCGTGCGCACGAGCCAAGTGTCCGAAAATAGCCCCCGCCGAGCGGATCGGCTGTTTATAAGCACCGCGGAGGTGGTCGCGGCGCCTCATTCGACTTCCAGCGGCCGGCGAGCTCGCGCACCCGCCCGGCACATCCGGGAGGCCGTGCGCACGAGCCAAGTGGCCGAAAATAGCCCCCGCCGAGCGGATCGGCTGTTTATAAGCACCGCGGAGGTGGTCGCGGCGCCTCATTCGACTTCCAGCGGCCGGCGAGCCCGCGCACCCGCCCGGCACATCCGGGAGGCCGTGCGCACGAGCCAAGTGGCCGAAAATAGCCCCCGCCGAGCAGATCGGCTGTTTATAAGCACCGCGGAGGTGGTCGCGGCGCCTCATTCGACTTCCAGCGGCCGGCGAGCTCGCGCACCCGCCCGGCACATCCGGGAGGCCGTGCGCACGAGCCAAGTGGCCGAAAATAGCCCCCGCCGAGCGGATCGGCTGTTTATAAGCACCGCGGAGGTGGTCGCGGCGCCTCATTCGACTTCCAGCGGCCGGCGAGCCCGCGCACCCGCCCGGCACATCCGGGAGGCCGTGCGCACGAGCCAAGTGGCCGAAAATAGCCCCCGCCGAGCGGATCGGCTGTTTATAAGCACCGCGGAGGTGGCCGCGGCGCCTCATTCGACTTCCAGCGGCCGGCGAGCTCGCGCACCCGCCCGGCTCATCCGGGAGGCCGTGCGCACGAGCCAAGTGGCCGAAAATAGCCCCCGCCGAGCGGATCGGCTGTTTATAAGCACCGCGGAGGTGGTCGCGGCGCCTCATTCGACTTCCAGCGGCCGGCGAGCTCGCGCACCCGCCCGGCACATCCGGGAGGCTGTGCGCACGAGCCAAGTGGCCGAAAATAGCCCCCGCCGAGCGGATCGGCTGTTTATAAGCACCGCGGAGGTGGTCGCGGCGCCTCATTCGACTTCCAGCGGCCGGCGAGATCGTGCACCCGCCCGGCACATCCGGGAGGCCGTGCGCACGAGCCAAGTGGCCGAAAATAGCCCCCGCCGAGCGGATCGGCTGTTTATAAGCACCGCGGAGGTGGTCGCGGCGCCTCATTCGACTTCCAGCGGCCGGCGAGCCTGCGCACCCGCCCGGCACATCCGGGAGGCCGTGCGCACGAGCCAAGTGGCCGAAAATAGCCCCCGCCGAGCGGATCGGCTGTTTATAAGCACCGCGGAGGTGGCCGCGGCGCCTCATTCGACTTCCAGCGGCCGGCGAGCTCGCGCACCCGCCCGGCACATCCGGGAGGCCGTGCGCACGAGCCAAGTGGCCGAAAATAGCCCCCGCCGAGCGGATCGGCTGTTTATAAGCACCGCGGAGGTGGTCGCGGCGCCTCATTCGACTTCCAGCGGCCGGCGAGCTCGCGCACCCGCCCGGCACATCCGGGAGGCTGTGCGCACGAGCCAAGTGGCCGAAAATAGCCCCCGCCGAGCGGATCGGCTGTTTATAAGCACCGCGGAGGTGGTCGCGGCGCCTCATTCGACTTCCAGCGGCCGGCGAGATCGCGCACCCGCCCGGCACATCCGGGAGGCCGTGCGCACGAGCCAAGTGGCCGAAAATAGCCCCCGCCGAGCGGATCGGCTGTTTATAAGCACCGCGGAGGTGGTCGCGGCGCCTCATTCGACTTCCAGCGGGCCGCGCACTCGCGCACGCCGCCCGGTTCAAATTTTCTAAGTGCAACGCACAATGAGATGCATGAGAAACGGCCTTGGTTACCATCACATTTGAAGCGATGAGTACGAAGTTAAATTTTATGACTCGGTGTATAAGTCGAGGTCGATTTTTTTCGGTCGATTTTGGATCGAAAAAGGTCGACCAATACACCGGCAAATACGGTATATATACTTATTATAAATGTAGTATTTATTTATATAGATTTATTGTTTATTTATATATATAAAGGGAGGTCCGCAAAAATATTTCTGACGCGTAGCCGGTCCGTGGCGCAAGAAAGGTTGGGGACCACTAGTCTAAAAGAATCTGGCCGTAACTGGAATAGGGTTCTACGCGAATGCCCAACGGAAAAGTGAAGTGCACAAAACCTGCATTTGGCTGTATCAAAATAAATGTCATGAAAAAGGTAAAAACACTACATGGAAGCGCAATGTGTTGTGCTGGGTTCTTTTACAAGTAAAGACTGCTGCTTTGAGTTCACAGGGAGCCATGCTCTTTATTCACTGTACATAGAGGTTTTTAACTCGTGTTGTAGTTTCAGTGTCGGAGTTCAAACTAGGCTTGCAGTTTCCGAATGCCATTCGTGATGGGTGCTGTAAAAAGTTCTTGGCTTAAACGATTGAAGTGCACATAAGAAAAAAAAAAAAAAGAGCTTGAAGTGCACATAAGAAAAAGAAAAAGCTTACAGCACCTGGTATTCCCAGGCAGTCTCCAATCCAAGTACTAACCAGGCCCAACCCTGCTTAGCTTCGGAGATCAGACGAGATCAGGCGTTCTCAGGGTAGTATGGCCGTAAGCCGTGAGGTGACCCAACATTTTGCATTTTATAGACACAATCGCCCCTGAAACTAGCGAGCAAGCCAATGAAGCCTTCAAAACTGCTTCGGCACATGGAGACCAAGCATCCTGCATTAAAAGACAAACCTTAACCACTTTGGGTTTCATTGTCTCCGATTACGCCTGGATGGGACCGGCTCGTTTCTGAGAAACAAGCTCGGTGCTCCCAATAATTCAACGTAATGGTGACTTTTATTTTTATGTGGTTTATATTTGTTTTTATGCCAGTCGTATCATTTTATTTAATCCTATTTATATATATTTATTATAAATGTAGTATTTATTTATATAGATTTATTGTTTATTTATATATATAAAGGCAGGTCCGCAAAAATATTTCTGACGCGTAGCCGGTCCGTGGCGCAAGAAAGTTTGGGTACCACTAGTCTAAAAGAATCTGGCCGTAACTGGAATAGGGTTCTACGCGAATGCCCAACGGAAAAGTGAAGTGCACAAAACCTGCATTTGGCTGTATCAAAATAAATGTCATGAAAAAGGTAAAAACACTACATGGAAGCACAATGTGTTGTGCTGGGATCTTTTACAAGTAAAGACTGCTGCTTTGAGTTCACAGGGAGCCATGCTCTTTATTCACTGTACATAGTCTGTCCTCTAGCGGTAAAAACGTGAACTGCAATGCTATGGCTGTCGCCACACAATGTAGGTTTTAAACTCGTGTTGTAGTTTCAGTGTCGGAGTTCAAACTAGGCTTGCAGTTTCCGAATGCCATTCTTGATGGGTGCTGTAAAAAGTTCTTGGCTTAAACGATTGAAGTGCACATAAGAAAAAAAAAAAAAAAAAAAAAGCTTACGGTAACTGGTATTCCCAGGCGGTCTCCCATCCAAGTACTAACCAGGCCCGACCCTGCTTAGCCTCCGAGATCGGACGAGATCGGGCGCTCTCAGGGTAGTATGGCCGTAAGCCGTGAGACCGCTCAGAATTTTTCATTTTATAGACACAATCGCCCCTGAAACCATGCCAAGCAGCGGCGGGACTTGATGGCTGTGGTAAAAGTTTCCTTTCACAATTGACGTGGGAAAAAAAAAAAAAAAAAAGGCTTTCAGCACCTGGTATTCCCGGACGGTCACCCTTCACTTTTGTTTTTTTTTGTTTTTTTTACAACCAGGGCCGAAACAGTCTTTCTTCCAAGGCTTTTGGTGTTTTCTGGAAACATGGCTATCATGAAAAGTTATTGACAGCTTTTTATGCGGTAGCACGAATTTGCCGTTGCGACCTGCATTTTGCTGAATCAAAATAAATGCCTTGAAAAGTTTAAAAACACTTCATGGAAGTGTTGTGTTGGGTTCTTTTACAAGTCAAGCCTGCTGCTTTGAGTTCACAGGGAGCCATGCTCACTGTACATAGTCTGCTCTCTAGCGGTAAAAAATTTAACTACAATGCTGTGGATGTCACCACATAATATAGCTTTCAAACTCGTGTTATAGTTTCAATGTCGGAGTTTAAATTAGGCTTGCTGTTTCCGGATGCCATTCGTGATGGGTGTTGTAAAAAATAGCTTCTTAAACGATTGAAGTGCACATAAGAAAAAGAAAAAGCTTAAAGCACCTGGTATTCCCAGGCGGTCTCCCATCCAAGTACTAACCAGGCCCGACCCTGCTTAGCTTCCGAGATCGGACGAGATCGGGCGTTCTCAGGGTAGTATGGCCGTAAGCCGTGAGGTGACCCAACATTTTGCATTTTATAGACACAATCGCCCCTGAAACTAGCGAGCGAGCCAATGAAGCCTTCAAAACTGCTTCGGCACATGGAGACCAAGCATCCTGCATTAAAAGACAAACCTTAACCACTTCGGGTTTCATTGTCTCCGATTACGCCTGGATGGGACCGGCTCGTTTCTGAGAAACAAGCTCGGTGCTCCCAATAATTCAACGTAATGGTGACTTTTATTTTTATGTGGTTTATATTTGTTTTTATGCCAGTCGTATCATTTTATTTAATCGTATTTACCGTATTTGCCGGTGTACAGGTCGACTCGGTGTATAAGTCGACCCCCTAAAATTCGACGGAAATTTACGATTTTATGATATATCCTTTGTATAAGTCGAGCTCAATTGTTGCATTATATTAAACTTCAAAATTCAATATGCGAAATTTATTGACGAAATGTGTTCAAATTCTGGGAGGCCGTGCGCATGCTGCTGTTTATAAGCACCGCGGAGGAGATCGCGGCCGGCGAGCTCGCGCACGCCGCCCGGCACCAACGGGAGGCCGGAAATAGCTCCAAGCCGAGCGGATCGGCACTTTATAAGCACCGCGGAGGAGATCGCGGCGCCTCATTGGACTTCCAGCGGCCGGCGAGCTCGCGCACCCGCCCGGCACATCCGGGAGGCCGTGCGCACGAGCCAAGTGGCCGAAAATAGCCCCCGCCGAGCGGATCGGCTGTTTATAAGCACCGCGGAGGTGGTCGCGGCGCCTCATTCGACTTCCAGCGGCCGGCGAGCTCGCGCACCCGCCCGGGACATCCGGGAGGCCGTGCGCACGAGCCAAGTGGCCGAAAATAGCCCCCGCCGAGCGGATCGGCTGTTTATAAGCACCGCGGAGGTGGTCGGGCGCCTCATTCGACTTCCAGCGGCCGGCGAGCTCGCGCACCCGCCCGGCACATCCGGGAGGCCGTGCGCACGAGCCAAGTGGCCGAAAATAGCCCCCGCCGAGCGGATCGGCTGTTTATAAGCACCGCGGAGGTGGTCGCGGCGCCTCATTCGACTTCCAGCGGCCGGCGAGCTCGCGCACCCGCCCGGCACATCCGGGAGGCCGTGCGCACGAGCCAAGTGGCCGAAAATAGCCCCCGCCGAGCGGATCGGTTGTTTATAAGCACCGCGGAGGTGGTCGCGGCGCCTCATTCGACTTCCAGCGGCCGGCGAGCTCGCGCACCCGCCCGGCACATCCGAGAGGCCGTGCGCACGAGCCAAGTGGCCGAAAATAGCCCCCGCCGAGCGGATCGGCTGTTTATAAGCACCGCGGAGGTGGTCGCGGCGCCTCATTCGACTTCCAACGGCCGGCGAGCTCGCGCACCCGCCCGGCACATCCGGGAGGCCGTGCGCACGAGCCAAGTGGCCGAAAATAGCCCCCGCCGAGCGGATCGGCTGTTTATAAGCACCGCGGAGGTGGTTGCGGCGCCTCATTCGACTTCCAGCGGCCGGCGAGCTCGCGCACCCGCCCGGCACATCCGGGAGGCCGTGCGCACGAGCCAAGTGTCCGAAAATAGCCCCCGCCGAGCGGATCGGCTGTTTATAAGCACCGCGGAGGTGGTCGCGGCGCCTCATTCGACTTCCAGCGGCCGGCGAGCTCGCGCACCCGCCCGGCACATCCGGGAGGCCGTGCGCACGAGCCAAGTGGCCGAAAATAGCCCCCGCCGAGCGGATCGGCTGTTTATAAGCACCGCGGAGGTGGTCGCGGCGCCTCATTCGACTTCCAGCGGCCGGCGAGCCCGCGCACCCGCCCGGCACATCCGGGAGGCCGTGCGCACGAGCCAAGTGGCCGAAAATAGCCCCCGCCGAGCAGATCGGCTGTTTATAAGCACCGCGGAGGTGGTCGCGGCGCCTCATTCGACTTCCAGCGGCCGGCGAGCTCGCGCACCCGCCCGGCACATCCGGGAGGCCGTGCGCACGAGCCAAGTGGCCGAAAATAGCCCCCGCCGAGCGGATCGGCTGTTTATAAGCACCGCGGAGGTGGTCGCGGCGCCTCATTCGACTTCCAGCGGCCGGCGAGCCCGCGCACCCGCCCGGCACATCCGGGAGGCCGTGCGCACGAGCCAAGTGGCCGAAAATAGCCCCCGCCGAGCGGATCGGCTGTTTATAAGCACCGCGGAGGTGGCCGCGGCGCCTCATTCGACTTCCAGCGGCCGGCGAGCTCGCGCACCCGCCCGGCACATCCGGGAGGCCGTGCGCACGAGCCAAGTGGCCGAAAATAGCCCCCGCCGAGCGGATCGGCTGTTTATAAGCACCGCGGAGGTGGTCGCGGCGCCTCATTCGACTTCCAGCGGCCGGCGAGCTCGCGCACCCGCCCGGCACATCCGGGAGGCCGTGCGCACGAGTCAAGTGGCCGAAAATAGCCCCCGCCGAGCGGATTGGCTGTTTATAAGCACCGCGGAGGTGGTCGCGGCGCCTCATTCGACTTCCAGCGGCCGGCGAGCTCGCGCACCCGCCCGGCACATCCGGGAGGCCGTGCGCACGAGCCAAGTGGCCGAAAATAGCCCCCGCCGAGCGGATCGGCTGTTTATAAGCACCGCGGAGGTGGTCGCGGCGCCTCATTCGACTTCCAGCGGCCGGCGAGCTCGCGCACCCGCCCGGCACATCCGGGAGGCCGTGCGCACGAGCCAAGTGGCCGAAAATAGCCCCCGCCGAGCGGATCGGCTGTTTATAAGCACCGCGGAGGTGGTCGCGGCGCCCCATTCGACTTCCAGCGGCCGGCGAGCTCGCGCACCCGCCCGGCACATCCGGGAGGCCGTGCGCACGAGCCAAGTGGCCGAAAATAGCCCCCGCCGAGCGGATCGGCTGTTTATAAGCACCGCGGAGGTGGTCGCGGCGCCTCATTCGACTTCCAGCGGCCGGCGAGCTCGCGCACCCGCCCGGCACATCCGGGAGGCCGTGCGCACGAGCCAAGTGGCCGAAAATAGCCCCCGCCGAGCGGATCGGCTGTTTATAAGCACCGCGGAGGTGGTCGCGGCGCCTCATTCGACTTCCAGCGGCCGGCGAGCTCGCGCACCCGCCCGGTACATCCGGGAGGCCGTGCGCACGAGCCAAGTGGCCGACAATAGCCCCCGCCGAGCGGATCGGCTGTTTATAAGCACCGCGGAGGTGGTCGCGGCGCCTCATTCGACTTCCAGCGGCCGGCGAGCTCGCGCACCCGCCCGGCACATCCGGGAGGCCGTGCGCACGAGCCAAGTGGCCGAAAATAGCCCCCGCCGAGCGGATCGGCTGTTTATAAGCACCGCGGAGGTGGTCGCGGCGCCTCATTCGACTTCCAGCGGCCGGCGAGCTCGCGCACCCGCCCGGCACATCCGGGAGGCCGTGCGCACGAGCCAAGTGGCCGAAAATAGCCCCCGCCGAGCGGATCGGCTGTTTATAAGCACCGCGGAGGTGGTCGCGGCGCCTCATTCGACTTCCAGCGGGCCGCGCACTCGCGCACGCCGCCCGGTTCAAATTTTCTAAATGCAACGCACAATGAGATGCATGAGAAACGGCCTTGGTTACCATCACATTTGAAGCGATGAATACGAAGTTAAATTTCATGACTCGGTGTATAAGTCGAGGTCGATTTTTTTCGGTCGATTTTGGATCGAAAAAGGTCGACCAATACACCGGCAAATACGGTATATATACTTATTATAAATGTAGTATTTATTTATATTGATTTATTGTTTATTTATATATATAAAGGCAGGTCCGCAAAAATATTTCTGACGCGTAGCCGGTCCGTGGCGCAAGAAAGGTTGGGGACCACTATTCTAAAAGAATCTGGCCGTAACTGGAATAGGGTTCTACGCGAATGCCCAACGGAAAAGTGAAGTGCACAAAACCTGCATTTGGCTGTATCAAAATAAATGTCATGAAAAAGGTAAAAACACTACATG
>NC_090856.1:17250000-17255000 GCF_024217435.2 Syngnathus scovelli | reverse complement strand
TTTTGGTGTTTTCTGGAAACATGGCTATCATGAAAAGTTATTGACAGCTTTTTATGCGGTAGCACGAATTTGCCGTTGCGACCTGCATTTTGCTGAATCAAAATAAATGCCTTGAAAAGTTTAAAAACACTTCATGGAAGTCACTTCACTGGTTTCTTTTATATCAAACAAATTGTTTTAGGTTATTCACCTGACATGTTTCGGCGGTTTCTTCCGCCTTCATCAGAGTGTCACAGATGTGATGGTGACGCGTCTTTATCAGCTGATGGATCAACATGTCAGGTGAATAACCTAAAACAATTTGTTTGATATAAAAGAAACCAGTGAAGTGATTAAATAAGGAAAAACAAAATGAACTTAGTACAATTACTTCATGGAAGTGTTGTGTTGGGTTCTTTTACAAGTCAAGCCTGCTGCTTTGAGTTCACAGGGAGCCATGCTCACTGTACATAGTCTGCTCTCTAGCGGTAAAAGATTTAACTACAATGCTGTGGATGTCACCACATAATATAGCTTTTTCAAACTCGTGTTATAGTTTCAATGTCGGAGTTTAAATTAGGCTTGCTGTTTCCGGATGCCATTCGTGATGGGTGTTGTAAAAAATAGCTTCTTAAACGATTGAAGTGCACATAAGAAAAAGAAAAAGCTTACAGCACCTGGTATTCCCAGGCGGTCTCCCATCCAAGTACTAACCAGGCCCGACCCTGCTTAGCTTCCGAGGTCGGACGAGATCGGGCGTTCTCAGGGTAGTATGGCCGTAAGCCGTGAGGTGACCCAACATTTTGCAATTTATAGACACAATCGCCCCTGAAACTAGCGAGCGAGCCAATGAAGCCTTCAAAACTGCTTCGGCACATGGAGACCAAGCATCCTGCATTAAAAGACAAACCTTAACCACTTCGGGTTTCATTGTCTCCGATTACGCCTGGATGGGACCGGCTCGTTTCTGAGAAACAAGCTCGGTGCTCCCAATAATTCAACGTAATGGTGACTTTTATTTTTATGTGGTTTATATTTGTTTTTATGCCAGTCGTATCATTTTATTTAATCCTATTTATATATATTTATTATAAATGTAGTATTTATTTATATAGATTTATTGTTTATTTATATATATAAAGGCAGGTCCGCAAAAATATTTCTGACGCGTAGCCGGTCCGTGGCGCAAGAAAGTTTGGGGACCACTAGTCTAAAAGAATCTGGCCGTAACTGGAATAGGGTTCTACGCGAATGCCCAACGGAAAAGTGAAGTGCACAAAACCTGCATTTGGCTGTATCAAAATAAATGTCATGAAAAAGGTAAAAACACTACATGGAAGCGCAATGTGTTGTGCTGGGTTCTTTTACAAGTAAAGACTGCTGCTTTGAGTTCACAGGGAGCCATGCTCTTTATTCACTGTACATAGTCTGTCCTCTAGCGGTAAAAACGTGAACTGCAATGCTATGGCTGTCGCCACACAATGTAGGTTTTAAACTCGTGTTGTAGTTTCAGTGTCGGAGTTCAAACTAGGCTTGCAGTTTCCGAATGCCATTCGTGATGGGTGCTGTAAAAAGTTCTTGGCTTAAACGATTGAAGTGCACATAAGAAAAAAAAAAAAAAAAAAAAAAGTTTACGGTAACTGGTATTCCCAGGCGGTCTCCCATCCAAGTACTAACCAGGCCCGACCCTGCTTAGCCTCCGAGATCGGACGAGAGCAGGCGCTCTCAGGGTAGTATTGCCGTAAGCCGTGAGACCGCTCAGAATTTTTCATTTTATAGACACAATCGCCCCTGAAACCATGCCAAGCAGCGGCGGGACTTGATGGCTGTGGTAAAAGTTTCCTTTCACAATTGACGTGGGAAAAAAAAAAAAAAAAGGCTTTCAGCACCTGGTATTCCCGGACGGTCACCCTTCCCTTTTGTTTTTTTTTTGTTTTTTTTACAACCAGGGCCGAAACAGGCTTTCTTCCAAGGCTTTTGGTGTTTTCTGGAAACATGGCTATCATGAAAAGTTATTGACAGCTTTTTATGCGGTAGCACAAATTTGCCGTTGCGACCTGCATTTTGCTGAATCAAAATAAATGCCTTGAAAAGTTTAAAAACACTTCATGGAAGTCACTTCACTGGTTTCTTTTATATCAAACAAATTGTTTTAGGTTATTCACCTGACATGTTTCGGCGGTTTCTTCCGCCTTCATCAGAGTGTCACAGATGTGATGGTGACGCGTCTTTATCAGCTGATGGATCAACATGTCAGGTGAATAACCTAAAACAATTTGTTTGATATAAAAGAAACCAGTGAAGTGATTAAATAAGGAAAAACAAAATGAACTTAGTACAATTACTTCATGGAAGTGTTGTGTTGGGTTCTTTTACAAGTCAAGCCTGCTGCTTTGAGTTCACAGGGAGCCATGCTCACTGTACATAGTCTGCTCTCTAGCGGTAAAAGATTTAACTACAATGCTGTGGATGTCACCACATAATATAGCTTTTTCAAACTCGTGTTATAGTTTCAATGTCGGAGTTTAAATTAGGCTTGCTGTTTCCGGATGCCATTCGTGATGGGTGTTGTAAAAAATAGCTTCTTAAACGATTGAAGTGCACATAAGAAAAAGAAAAAGCTTACAGCACCTGGTATTCCCAGGCGGTCTCCCATCCAAGTACTAACCAGGCCCGACCCTGCTTAGCTTCCGAGGTCGGACGAGATCGGGCGTTCTCAGGGTAGTATGGCCGTAAGCCGTGAGGTGACCCAACATTTTGCAATTTATAGACACAATCGCCCCTGAAACTAGCGAGCGAGCCAATGAAGCCTTCAAAACTGCTTCGGCACATGGAGACCAAGCATCCTGCATTAAAAGACAAACCTTAACCACTTCGGGTTTCATTGTCTCCGATTACGCCTGGATGGGACCGGCTCGTTTCTGAGAAACAAGCTCGGTGCTCCCAATAATTCAACGTAATGGTGACTTTTATTTTTATGTGGTTTATATTTGTTTTTATGCCAGTCGTATCATTTTATTTAATCGTATTTACCGTATTTGCCGGTGTACAGGTCGACTCAGTGTATAAGTCGACCCCCTAAAATTCGACGGAAATTTACGATTTTATGATATATCCTTTGTATAAGTCGAGCTCAATTGTTGCATTATATTAAACTTCAAAATTCAATATGCGAAATTTATTGACGTAATGTGTTCAAATTCTGGGAGGCCGTGCGCATGCTGCTGTTTATAAGCACCGCGGAGGAGATCGCGGCCGGCGAGCTCGCGCACGCCGCCCGGCACCAACGGGAGGCCGGAAATAGCTCCAAGCCGAGCGGATCGGCACTTTATAAGCACCGCGGAGGAGATCGCGGCGCCTCATTGGACTTCCAGCCGCCGGCGAGCTCGCGCACCCGCCCGGCACATCCGGGAGGCCGTGCGCACAAGCCAAGTGGCCGAAAATAGCCCCCGCCGAGCGGATCGGCTGTTTATAAGCACCGCGGAGGTGGTCGCGGCGCCTCATTCGACTTCCAGCGGCCGGCGAGCTCGCGCACCCGCCCGGCACATCCGGGAGGCCGTGCGCACGAGCCAAGTGGCCGAAAATAGCCCCGCCGAGCGGATCGGCTGTTTATAAGCACCGCGGAGGTGGTCGCGGCGCCTCATTCGACTTCCAGCGGCCGGCGAGCCCGCGCACCCGCCCGGCACATCCGGGAGGCCGTGCGCACGAGCCAAGTGGCCGAAAATAGCCCCCGCCGAGCGGATCGGCTGTTTATAAGCACCGCGGAGGTGGTCGCGGCGCCTCATTCGACTTCCAGCGGCCGGCGAGCCCGCGCACCCGCCTGGCACATCCGGGAGGCCGTGCGCACGAGCCAAGTGGCCGAAAATAGCCCCCGCCGAGCGGATCGGCTGTTTATAAGCACCGCGGGGGTGGTCGCGGCGCCTCATTCGACTTCCAGCGGCCGGCGAGCTCGCGCACCCGCCCGGCACATCCGGGAGGCCGTGCGCACGAGCCAAGTGGCCGAAAATAGCCCCCGCCGAGCGGATCGGCTGTTTATAAGCACCGCGGAGGTGGTCGCGGCGCCTCATTCGACTTCCAGCGGCCGGCGAGCTCGCGCACCCGCCCGGCACATCCGGGAGGCCGTGCGCACGAGCCAAGTGGCCGAAAATAGCCCCCGCCGAGCGGATCGGCTGTTTATAAGCACCGCGGAGGTGGTCGCGGCGCCTCATTCGACTTCCAGCGGCCGGCGAGCTCGCGCACCCGCCCGGCACATCCGGGAGGCCGTGCGCACAAGCCAAGTGGCCGAAAATAGCCCCCGCCGAGCGGATCGGCTGTTTATAAGCACCGCGGAGGTGGTCGCGGCGCCTCATTCGACTTCAAGCGGCCGGCGAGCTCGCGCACCCGCCCGGCACATCCGGGAGGCCGTGTGCACGAGCCAAGTGGCCGAAAATAGTCCATGCCGAGCGGATCGGCTGTTTATAAGCACCGCGGAGGTGGTCGCGGAGCCTCATTCGACTTCCAGCGGCCAGCGAGCTCGCGCACCCGCCCGGCACATCCGGGAGGCCGTGCGCACGAGCCAAGTGGCCGAAAATAGCCCCCGCCGAGCGGATCGGCTGTTTATAAGCACCGCGGAGGTGGTCGCGGCGCCTCATTCGACTTCAAGCGGCCGGCGAGCTCGCGCACCCGCCCGGCACATCCGGGAGGCCGTGCACACGAGCCAAGTGGCCGAAAATAGCCCCCGCCGAGCGGATCGGCTGTTTATAAGCACCGCGGAGGTGGTCGCGGCGCCTCATTCGACTTCCAGCGGGCCGCGCACTCGCGCACGCCGCCCGGTTCAAATTTTCTAAATGCAACGCACAATGAGATGCATGAGAAACGGCCTTGGTTACCATCACATTTGAAGCGATGAATACGAAGTTAAATTTCATGACTCGGTGTATAAGTCGAGGTCGATTTTTTTCGGTCGATTTTGGATCGAAAAAGGTCGACCAATACACCGGCAAATACGGTATATATACTTATTATAAATGTAGTATTTATTT
>NC_090856.1:17245000-17247500 GCF_024217435.2 Syngnathus scovelli | reverse complement strand
TGCGAAACAAGCTCGGTGCTCCCAATAATTCAACGTAATGGTGACTTTTATTTTTATGTGGTTTGTATTTGTTTTTATGCCAGTCGTATCATTTTATTTAATCGTATTTACCGTATTTGCCGGTGTACAGGTCGACTCGGTGTATAAGTCGACCCCCTAAAATTCGACGGAAATTTACGATTTTATGATATATCCTTTGTATAAGTCGAGCTCAATTGTTGCATTATATTAAACTTCAAAATTCAATATGCGAAATTTATTGACGAAATGTGTTCAAATTCTGGGAGGCCGTGCGCATGCTGCTGTTTATAAGCACCGCGGAGGAGATCGCGGCCGGCGAGCTCGCGCACGCCGCCCGGCACCAACGGGAGGCCGGAAATAGCTCCAAGCCGAGCGGATCGGCACTTTATAAGCACCGCGGAGGAGATCGCGGCGCCTCATTGGACTTCCAGCGGCCGGCGAGCTCGCGCACCCGCCCGGCACATCCGGGAGGCCGTGCGCACGAGCCAAGTGGCCGAAAATAGCCCCCGCCGAGCGGATCGGCTGTTTATAAGCACCGCGGAGGTGGTCGCGGCGCCTCATTCGACTTCCAGCGGCCGGCGAGCTCGCGCACCCGCCCGGCACATCCGGGAGGCCGTGCGCACGAGCCAAGTGGCCGAAAATAGCCCCCGCCGAGCGGATCGGCTGTTTATAAGCACCGCGGAGGTGGTCGCGGCGCCTCATTCGACTTACAGCGGCCGGCGAGCTCGCGCACCCGCCCGGCACATCCGGGAGGCCGTGCGCACGAGCCAAGTGGCCGAAAATAGCCCCCGCCGAGCGGATCGGCTGTTTATAAGCACCGCGGAGGTGGTCGCGGCGCCTCATTCGACTTCCAGCGGCCGGCGAGCTCGCGCACCCGCCCGGCACATCCGGGAGGCCGTGCGCACGAGCCAAGTGGCCGAAAATAGCCCCCGCCGAGCGGATCGGCTGTTTATAAGCACCGCGGAGGTGGTCGCGGCGCCTCATTCGACTTCCAGCGGCCGGCGAGCTCGCGCACCCGCCCGGCACATCCGGGAGGCCGTGCGCACGAGCCAAGTGGCCGAAAATAGCCCCCGCCGAGCGGATCGGCTGTTTATAAGCACCGCGGAGGTGGTCGCGGCGCCTCATTCGACTTCCAGCGGCCGGCGAGCTCGCGCACCCGCCCGGCACATCCGGGAGGCCGTGCGCACGAGCCAAGTGGCCGAAAATAGCCCCCGCCGAGCGGATCGGCTGTTTATAAGCACCGCGGAGGTGGTCGGGCGCCTCATTCGACTTCCAGCGGCCGGCGAGCTCGCGCACCCGCCCGGCACATCCGGGAGGCCGTGCGCACGAGCCAAGTGGCCGAAAATAGCCCCCGCCGAGCGGATCGGCTGTTTATAAGCACCGCGGAGGTGGTCGCGGCGCCTCATTCGACTTCCAGCGGCCGGCGAGCTCGCGCACCCGCCCGGCACATCCGGGAGGCCGTGCGCACGAGCCAAGTGGCCGAAAATAGCCCCCGCCGAGCGGATCGGTTGTTTATAAGCACCGCGGAGGTGGTCGCGGCGCCTCATTCGACTTCCAGTGGCCGGCGAGCTCGCGCACCCGCCCGGCACATCCGAGAGGCCGTGCGCACGAGCCAAGTGGCCGAAAATAGCCCCCGCCGAGCGGATCGGCTGTTTATAAGCACCGCGGAGGTGGTCGCGGCGCCTCATTCGACTTCCAACGGCCGGCGAGCTCGCGCACCCGCCCGGCACATCCGGGAGGCCGTGCGCACGAGCCAAGTGGCCGAAAATAGCCCCCGCCGAGCGGATCGGCTGTTTATAAGCACCGCGGAGGTGGTTGCGGCGCCTCATTCGACTTCCAGCGGCCGGCGAGCTCGCGCACCCGCCCGGCACATCCGGGAGGCCGTGCGCACGAGCCAAGTGTCCGAAAATAGCCCCCGCCGAGCGGATCGGCTGTTTATAAGCACCGCGGAGGTGGTCGCGGCGCCTCATTCGACTTCCAGCGGCCGGCGAGCTCGCGCACCCGCCCGGCACATCCGGGAGGCCGTGCGCACGAGCCAAGTGGCCGAAAATAGCCCCCGCCGAGCGGATCGGCTGTTTATAAGCACCGCGGAGGTGGTCGCGGCGCCTCATTCGACTTCCGGCGGGCGGCGAGCTCGCGCACCCGCCCGGCACATCCGGGAGGCCGTGCGCACGAGCCAAGTGGCCGAAAATAGCCCCCGCCGAGCGGATCGGCTGTTTATAAGCACCGCGGAGGTGGTTGCGGCGCCTCATTCGACTTCCAGCGGCCGGCGAGCCCGCGCACCCGCCCGGCACATCCGGGAGGCCGTGCGCACGAGCCAAGTGGCCGAAAATAGCCCCCGCCGAGCAGATCGGCTGTTTATAAGCACCGCGGAGGTGGTCGCGGCGCCTCATTCGACTTCCAGCGGCCGGCGAGCTCGCGCACCCGCCCGGCACATCCGGGAGGCCGTGCGCACGAGCCAAGTGGCCGAAAATAGCCC
>NC_090856.1:17235000-17237500 GCF_024217435.2 Syngnathus scovelli | reverse complement strand
AAATTTATTGACGAAATGTGTTCAAATTCTGGGAGGCCGTGCGCATGCTGCTGTTTATAAGCACCGCGGAGGAGATCGCGGCCGGCGAGCTCGCGCACGCCGCCCGGCACCAACGGGAGGCCGGAAATAGCTCCAAGCCGAGCGGATCGGCACTTTATAAGCACCGCGGAGGAGATCGCGGCGCCTCATTGGACTTCCAGCGGCCGGCGAGCTCGCGCACCCGCCCGGCACATCCGGGAGGCCGTGCGCACGAGCCAAGTGGCCGAAAATAGCCCCCGCCGAGCGGATCGGCTGTTTATAAGCACCGCGGAGGTGGTCGCGGCGCCTCATTCGACTTCCAACGGCCGGCGAGCTCGCGCACCCGCCCGGCACATCCGGGAGGCCGTGCGCACGAGCCAAGTGGCCGAAAATAGCCCCCGCCGAGCGGATCGGCTGTTTATAAGCACCGCGGAGGTGGTTGCGGCGCCTCATTCGACTTCCAGCGGCCGGCGAGCTCGCGCACCCGCCCGGCACATCCGGGAGGCCGTGCGCACGAGCCAAGTGTCCGAAAATAGCCCCCGCCGAGCGGATCGGCTGTTTATAAGCACCGCGGAGGTGGTCGCGGCGCCTCATTCGACTTCCAGCGGCCGGCGAGCTCGCGCACCCGCCCGGCACATCCGGGAGGCCGTGCGCACGAGCCAAGTGGCCGAAAATAGCCCCCGCCGAGCGGATCGGCTGTTTATAAGCACCGCGGAGGTGGTCGCGGCGCCTCATTCGACTTCCAGCGGCCGGCGAGCCCGCGCACCCGCCCGGCACATCCGGGAGGCCGTGCGCACGAGCCAAGTGGCCGAAAATAGCCCCCGCCGAGCAGATCGGCTGTTTATAAGCACCGCGGAGGTGGTCGCGGCGCCTCATTCGACTTCCAGCGGCCGGTGAGCTCGCGCACCCGCCCGGCACATCCGGGAGGCCGTGCGCACGAGCCAAGTGGCCGAAAATAGCCCCCGCCGAGCGGATCGGCTGTTTATAAGCACCGCGGAGGTGGTCGCGGCGCCTCATTCGACTTCCAGCGGCCGGCGAGCCCGCGCACCCGCCCGGCACATCCGGGAGGCCGTGCGCACGAGCCAAGTGGCCGAAAATAGCCCCCGCCGAGCGGATCGGCTGTTTATAAGCACCGCGGAGGTGGCCGCGGCGCCTCATTCGACTTCCAGCGGCCGGCGAGCTCGCGCACCCGCCCGGCACATCCGGGAGGCCGTGCGCACGAGCCAAGTGGCCGAAAATAGCCCCCGCCGAGCGGATCGGCTGTTTATAAGCACCGCGGAGGTGGTCGCGGCGCCTCATTCGACTTCCAGCGGCCGGCGAGCTCGCGCACCCGCCCGGCACATCCGGGAGGCCGTGCGCACGAGTCAAGTGGACGAAAATAGCCCCCGCCGAGCGGATTGGCTGTTTATAAGCACCGCGGAGGTGGTCGCGGCGCCTCATTCAACTTCCAGCGGCCGGCGAGCTCGCGCACCCGCCCGGCACATCCGGGAGGCCGTGCGCACGAGCCAAGTGGCCGAAAATAGCCCCCGCCGAGCGGATCGGCTGTTTATAAGCACCGCGGAGGTGGTCGCGGCGCCTCATTCGACTTCCGGCGGGCGGCGAGCTCGCGCACCCGCCCGGCACATCCGGGAGGCCGTGCGCACGAGCCAAGTGGCCGAAAATAGCCCCCGCCGAGCGGATCGGCTGTTTATAAGCACCGCGGAGGTGGTTGCGGCGCCTCATTCGACTTCCAGCGGCCGGCGAGCCCGCGCACCCGCCCGGCACATCCGGGAGGCCGTGCGCACGAGCCAAGTGGCCGAAAATAGCCCCCGCCGAGCAGATCGGCTGTTTATAAGCACCGCGGAGGTGGTCGCGGCGCCTCATTCGACTTCCAGCGGCCGGCGAGCTCGCGCACCCGCCCGACACATCCGGGAGGCCGTGCGCACGAGCCAAGTGGCCGAAAATAGCCCCCGCCGAGCGGATCGGCTGTTTATAAGCACCGCGGAGGTGGTCGCAGCGCCTCATTCGACTTCCAGCGGCCGGCGAGCCCGCGCACCCGCCCGGCACATCCGGGAGGCCGTGCGCACGAGCCAAGTGGCCGAAAATAGCCCCCGCCGAGCGGATCGGCTGTTTATAAGCACCGCGGAGGTGGCCGCGGCGCCTCATTCGACTTCCAGCGGCCGGCGAGCTCGCGCACCCGCCCGGCACATCCGGGAGGCCGTGCGCACGAGCCAAGTGGCCGAAAATAGCCCCCGCTGAGCGGATCGGCTGTTTATAAGCACCGCGGAGGTGGTCGCGGCGCCTCATTCGACTTCCAGCGGCCGGCGAGCTCGCGCACCCGCCCGGCACATCCGGGAGGCCGTGCGCACGAGCCAAGTGGACGAAAATAGCCCCCGCCGAGCGGATCGGCTGTTTGTAAGCACCGCGGAGGTGGTCGCGGCGCCTCATTCGACTTCCAGCGGCCGGCGAGCTCGCGCACCCGCCCGGCACATCCGGGAGGCCG
>NC_090856.1:17227500-17232500 GCF_024217435.2 Syngnathus scovelli | reverse complement strand
CCTATTTATATATATTTATTATAAATGTAGTATTTACTTATATAGATTTATTGTTTATTTATATATATAAAGGCAGGTCCGCAAAAATATTTCTGACGCGTAGCCGGTCCGTGGCGCAAGAAAGTTTGGGGACCACTAGTCTAAAAGAATCTGGCCGTAACTGGAATAGGGTTCTACGCGAATGCCCAACGGAAAAGTGAAGTGCACAAAACCTGCATTTGGCTGTATCAAAATAAATGTCATGAAAAAGGTAAAAACACTACATGGAAGCGCAATGTGTTGTGCTGGGTTCTTTTACAAGTAAAGACTGCTGCTTTGAGTTCACAGGGAGCCATGCTCTTTATTCACTGTACATAGTCTGTCCTCTAGCGGTAAAAACGTGAACTGCAATGCTATGGCTGTCGCCACACAATGTAGGTTTTAAACTCGTGTTGTAGTTTCAGTGTCGGAGTTCAAACTAGGCTTGCAGTTTCCGAATGCCATTCGTGATGGG
This sequence comes from Syngnathus scovelli, assembly GCF_024217435.2. Taxonomy (NCBI): domain Eukaryota; kingdom Metazoa; phylum Chordata; class Actinopteri; order Syngnathiformes; family Syngnathidae; genus Syngnathus; species Syngnathus scovelli. The sequence goes on along the minus strand of NC_090856.1, from coordinate 17,232,007 downwards.
TGCTGTAAAAAGTTCTTGGCTTAAACGATTGAAGTGCACATAAGAAAAAAAAAAAAAAAAAAAAAGCTTACGGTAACTGGTATTCCCAGGCGGTCTCCCATCCAAGTACTAACCAGGCCCGACCCTGCTTAGCCTCCGAGATCGGACGAGAGCGGGCGCTCTCAGGGTAGTATTGCCGTAAGCCGTGAAACCGCTCAGAATTTTTCATTTTATAGACACAATCGCCCCTGAAACCATGCCAAGCAGCGGCGGGACTTGATGGCTGTGGTAAAAGTTTCCTTTCACAATTGACGTGGGAAAAAAAAAAAAAAAAAGGCTTTCAGCACCTGGTATTCCCGGACGGTCACCCTTCCCTTTTGTTTTTTTTTTTTGTTTTTTTTACAACCAGGGCCGAAACAGGCTTTCTTCCAAGGCTTTTGGTGTTTTCTGGAAACATGGCTATCATGAAAAGTTATTGACAGCTTTTTATGCGGTAGCACGAATTTGCCGTTGCGACCTGCATTTTGCTGAATCAAAATAAATGCCTTGAAAAGTTTAAAAACACTTCATGGAAGTCACTTCACTGGTTTCTTTTATATCAAACAAATTGTTTTAGGTTATTCACCTGACATGTTTCGGCGGTTTCTTCCGCCTTCATCAGAGTGTCACAGATGTGATGGTGACGCGTCTTTATCAGCTGATGGATCAACATGTCAGGTGAATAACCTAAAACAATTTGTTTGATATAAAAGAAACCAGTGAAGTGATTAAATAAGGAAAAACAAAATGAACTTAGTACAATTACTTCATGGAAGTGTTGTGTTGGGTTCTTTTACAAGTCAAGCCTGCTGCTTTGAGTTCACAGGGAGCCATGCTCACTGTACATAGTCTGCTCTCTAGCGGTAAAAAATTTAACTACAATGCTGTGGATGTCACCACATAATATAGCTTTCAAACTCGTGTTATAGTTTCAATGTCGGAGTTTAAATTAGGCTTGCTGTTTCCGGATGCCATTCGTGATGGGTGTTGTAAAAAATAGCTTCTTAAACGATTGAAGTGCACATAAGAAAAAGAAAAAGCTTACAGCACCTGGTATTCCCAGGCGGTCTCCCATCCAAGTACTAACCAGGCCCGACCCTGCTTAGCTTCCGAGATCGGACGAGATCGGGCGTTCTCAGGGTAGTATGGCCGTAAGCCGTGAGGTGACCCAACATTTTGCATTTTATAGACACAATCGCCCCTGAAACTAGCGAGCGAGCCAATGAAGCCTTCAAAACTGCTTCGGCACATGGAGACCAAGCATCCTGCATTAAAAGACAAAACTTAACCACTTCGGGTTTCATTGTCTCCGATTACGCCTGGATGGGACCGGCTCGTTTCTGAGAAACAAGCTCGGTGCTCCCAATAATTCAACGTAATGGTGACTTTTATTTTTATGTGGTTTATATTTGTTTTTATGCCAGTCGTATCATTTTATTTAATCGTATTTACCGTATTTGCCGGTGTACAGGTCGACTCGGTGTATAAGTCGACCCCCTAAAATTCGACGGAAATTTACGATTTTATGATATATCCTTTGTATAAGTCGAGCTCAATTGTTGCATTATATTAAACTTCAAAATTCAATATGCGAAATTTATTGACGAAATGTGTTCAAATTCTGGGAGGCCGTGCGCATGCTGCTGTTTATAAGCACCGCGGAGGAGATCGCGGCCGGCGAGCTCGCGCACGCCGCCCGGCACCAACGGGAGGCCGGAAATAGCTCCAAGCCGAGCGGATCGGCACTTTATAAGCACCGCGGAGGAGATCGCGGCGCCTCATTGGACTTCCAGCCGCCGGCGAGCTCGCGCACCCGCCCGGCACATCCGGGAGGCCGTGCGCACGAGCCAAGTGGCCGAAAATAGCCCCCGCCGAGCGGATCGGCTGTTTATAAGCACCGCGGAGGTGGTCGCGGCGCCTCATTCGACTTCCAGCGGCCGGCGAGCTCGCGCACCCGCCCGGCACATCCGGGAGGCCGTGCGCACGAGCCAAGTGGCCGAAAATAGCCCCCGCCGAGCGGATCGGCTGTTTATAAGCACCGCGGAGGTGGTCGGGCGCCTCATTCGACTTCCAGCGGCCGGCGAGCTCGCGCACCCGCCCGGCACATCCGGGAGGCCGTGCGCACGAGCCAAGTGGCCGAAAATAGCCCCCGCCGAGCGGATCGGCTGTTTATAAGCACCGCGGAGGTGGTCGCGGCGCCTCATTCGACTTCCAGCGGCCGGCGAGCTCGCGCACCCGCCCGGCACATCCGGGAGGCCGTGCGCACGAGCCAAGTGGCCGAAAATAGCCCCCGCCGAGCGGATCGGCTGTTTATAAGCACCGCGGAGGTGGTCGCGGCGCCTCATTCGACTTCCAGCGGCCGGCGAGCTCGCGCACCCGCCCGGCACATCCGGGAGGCCGTGCGCACGAGCCAAGTGGCCGAAAATAGCCCCCGCCGAGCGGATCGGCTGTTTATAAGCACCGCGGAGGTGGTCGCGGCGCCTCATTCGACTTCCAGCGGCCGGCGAGCCCGCGCACCCGCCCGGCACATCCGGGAGGCCGTGCGCACGAGCCAAGTGGCCGAAAATAGCCCCCGCCGAGCGGATCGGCTGTTTATAAGCACCGCGGAGGTGGTCGCGGCGCCTCATTCGACTTCCAGCGGCCGGCGAGCTCGCGCACCCGCCCGGCACATCCGGGAGGCCGTGCGCACGAGCCAAGTGGCCGAAAATAGCCCCCGCCGAGCGGATCGGCTGTTTATAAGCACCGCGGAGGTGGTCGCGGCGCCTCATTCGACTTCCAGCGGCCGGCGAGCTCGCGCACCCGCCCGGCACATCCGGGAGGCCGTGCGCACGAGCCAAGTGGCCGAAAATAGCCCCCGCCGAGCGGATCGGCTGTTTATAAGCACCGCGGAGGTGGTCGCGGCGCCTCATTCGACTTCCAGCGGCCGGCGAGCTCGCGCACCCGCCCGGCACATCCGGGAGGCCGTGCGCACGAGCCAAGTGGACGAAAATAGCCCCCGCCGAGCGGATCGGCTGTTTGTAAGAACCGCGGAGGTGGTCGCGGCGCCTCATTCGACTTCCAGCGGCCGGCGAGCTCGCGCACCCGCCCGGCAACTCCGGGAGGCCGTGCGCACGAGCCAAGTGGCCAAAAATAGCCCCCGCCGAGCGGATCGGCTGTTTATAAGCACCGCGGAGGTGGTCGCGGCGCCTCATTCGACTTCCAGCGGCCGGCGAGCTCGCGCACCCGCCCGGCACATCCGGGAGGCCGTGCGCACGAGCCAAGTGGCCGAAAATAGCCCCCGCCGAGCGGATCGGCTGTTTATAAGCACCGCGGAGGTGGTCGCGGCGCCTCATTCGACTTCCGGCGGGCGGCAAGCTCGCGCACCCGCCCGGCACATCCGGGAGGCCGTGCGCACGAGCCAAGTGGCCGAAAATAGCCCCCGCCGAGCGGATCGGCTGTTTATAAGCACCGCGGAGGTGGTCGCGGCGCCTCATTCGACTTCCAGCGGCCGGCGAGCTCGCGCACCCGCCCGGCACATCCGGGAGGCCGTGCGCACGAGCCAAGTGGCCGAAAATAGCCCCCGCCGAGCGGATCGGCTGTTTATAAGCACCGCGGAGGTGGTCGCGGCGCCTCATTCGACTTACAGCGGCCGGCGAGCTCGCGCACCCGCCCGGCACATCCGGGAGGCCGTGCGCACGAGCCAAGTGGCCGAAAATAGCCCCCGCCGAGCGGATCGGCTGTTTATAAGCACCGCGGAGGTGGTCGCGGCGCCTCATTCGACTTCCAGCGGCCGGCGAGCTCGCGCACCCGCCCGGCACATCCGGGAGGCCGTGCGCACGAGCCAAGTGGCCGAAAATAGCCCCCGCCGAGCGGATCGGCTGTTTATAAGCACCGCGGAGGTGGTCGCGGCGCCTCATTCGACTTCCAGCGGCCGGCGAGCTCGCGCACCCGCCCGGCACATCCGGGAGGCCGTGCGCACGAGCCAAGTGGCCGAAAATAGCCCCCGCCGAGCGGATCGGCTGTTTATAAGCACCGCGGAGGTGGTCGCGGCGCCTCATTCGACTTCCAGCGGCCGGCGAGCTCGCGCACCCGCCCGGCACATCCGGGAGGCCGTGCGCACGAGCCAAGTGGCCGAAAATAGCCCCCGCCGAGCGGATCGGCGGTTTATAAGCACCGCGGAGGTGGTCGCGGCGCCTCATTCGACTTCCAGCGGGCCGCGCACTCGCGCACGCCGCCCGGTTCAAATTTTCTAAGTGCAACGCACAATGAGATGCATGAGAAACGGCCTTGGTTACCATCACATTTGAAGCGATGAATACGAAGTTAAATTTTATGACTCGGTGTATAAGTCGAGGTCGATTTTTTTCGGTCGATTTTGGATCGAAAAAGGTCGACCAATACACCGGCAAATACGGTATATATACTTATTATAAATGTAGTATTTATTTATATTGATTTATTGTTTATTTATATATATAAAGGCAGGTCCGCAAAAATATTTCTGACGCGT
>NC_090856.1:17217500-17225000 GCF_024217435.2 Syngnathus scovelli | reverse complement strand
ATGTGGTTTATATTTGTTTTTATGCCAGTCGTATCATTTTATTTAATCGTATTTACCGTATTTGCCGGTGTACAGGTCGACTCGGTGTATAAGTCGACCCCCTAAAATTCGACGGAAATTTACGATTTTATGATATATCCTTTGTATAAGTCGAGCTCAATTGTTGCATTATATTAAACTTCAAAATTCAATATGCGAAATTTATTGACGAAATGTGTTCAAATTCTGGGAGGCCGTGCGCATGCTGCTGTTTATAAGCACCGCGGAGGAGATCGCGGCCGGCGAGCTCGCGCACGCCGCCCGGCACCAACGGGAGGCCGGAAATAGCTCCAAGCCGAGCGGATCGGCACTTTATAAGCACCGCGGAGGAGATCGCGGCGCCTCATTGGACTTCCAGCGGCCGGCGAGCTCGCGCACCCGCCCGGCACATCCGGGAGGCCGTGCGCACGAGCCAAGTGGCCGAAAATAGCCCCCGCCGAGCGGATCGGCTGTTTATAAGCACCGCGGAGGTGGTCGCGGCGCCTCATTCGACTTCCAGCGGCCGGCGAGCTCGCGCACCCGCCCGGCACATCCGGGAGGCATTGCGCACGAGCCAAGTGGCCGAAAATAGCCCCCGCCGAGCGGATCGGCTGTTTATAAGCACCGCGGAGGTGGTCGGGCGCCTCATTCGACTTCCAGCGGCCGGCGAGCTCGCGCACCCGCCCGGCACATCCGGGAGGCCGTGCGCACGAGCCAAGTGGCCGAAAATAGCCCCCGCCGAGCGGATCGGCTGTTTATAAGCACCGCGGAGGTGGTCGCGGCGCCTCATTCGACTTCCAGCGGCCGGCGAGCTCGCGCACCCGCCCGGCACATCCGGGAGGCCGTGCGCACGAGCCAAGTGGCCGAAAATAGCCCCCGCCGAGCGGATCGGTTGTTTATAAGCACCGCGGAGGTGGTCGCGGCGCCTCATTCGACTTCCAGCGGCCGGCGAGCTCGCGCACCCGCCCGGCACATCCGAGAGGCCGTGCGCACGAGCCAAGTGGCCGAAAATAGCCCCCGCCGAGCGGATCGGCTGTTTATAAGCACCGCGGAGGTGGTCGCGGCGCCTCATTCGACTTCCAACGGCCGGCGAGCTCGCGCACCCGCCCGGCACATCCGGGAGGCCGTGCGCACGAGCCAAGTGGCCGAAAATAGCCCCCGCCGAGCGGATCGGCTGTTTATAAGCACCGCGGAGGTGGTCGCGGCGCCTCATTCGACTTCCAGCGGCCGGCGAGCTCGCGCACCCGCCCGGCACATCCGGGAGGCCGTGCGCACGAGCCAAGTGTCCGAAAATAGCCCCCGCCGAGCGGATCGGCTGTTTATAAGCACCGCGGAGGTGGTCGCGGCGCCTCATTCGACTTCCAGCGGCCGGCGAGCTCGCGCACCCGCCCGGCACATCCGGGAGGCCGTGCGCACGAGCCAAGTGGCCGAAAATAGCCCCCGCCGAGCGGATTGGCTGTTTATAAGCACCGCGGAGGTGGTCGCGGCGCCTCATTCGACTTCCAGCGGCCGGCGAGCCCGCGCACCCGCCCGGCACATCCGGGAGGCCGTGCGCACGAGCCAAGTGGCCGAAAATAGCCCCCGCCGAGCAGATCGGCTGTTTATAAGCACCGCGGAGGTGGTCGCGGCGCCTCATTCGACTTCCAGCGGCCGGCGAGCTCGCGCACCCGCCCGGCACATCCGGGAGGCCGTGCGCACGAGCCAAGTGGCCGAAAATAGCCCCCGCCGAGCGGATCGGCTGTTTATAAGCACCGCGGAGGTGGTCGCGGCGCCTCATTCGACTTCCAGCGGCCGGCGAGCCCGCGCACCCGCCCGGCACATCCGGGAGGCCGTGCGCACGAGCCAAGTGGCCGAAAATAGCCCCCGCCGAGCAGATCGGCTGTTTATAAGCACCGCGGAGGTGGTCGCGGCGCCTCATTCACCTTCCAGCGGCCGGCGAGCTCGCGCACCCGCCCGGCACATCCGGGAGGCCGTGCGCACGAGCCAAGTGGCCGAAAATAGCCCCCGCCGAGCGGATCGGCTGTTTATAAGCACCGCGGAGGTGGTCGCGGCGCCTCATTCGACTTCCAGCGGCCGGCGAGCTCGCGCACCCGCCCGGCACATCCGGGAGGCCGTGCGCACGAGCCAAGTGGCCGAAAATAGTCCATGCCGAGCGGATCGGCTGTTTATAAGCACCGCGGAGGTGGTCGCGGCGCCTCATTCGACTTCCAGCGGCCAGCGAGCTCGCGCACCCGCCCGGCACATCCGGGAGGCCGTGCGCACGAGCCAAGTGGCCGAAAATAGCCCCCGCCGAGCGGATCGGCTGTTTATAAGCACCGCGGAGGTGGTCGCGGCGCCTCATTCGACTTCCAGCGGGCCGCGCACTCGCGCACGCCGCCCGGTTCAAATTTTCTAAGTGCAACGCACAATGAGATGCATGAGAAACGGCCTTGGTTACCATCACATTTGAAGCGATGAGTACGAAGTTAAATTTTATGACTCGGTGTATAAGTCGAGGTCGATTTTTTTCGGTCGATTTTGGATCGAAAAAGGTCGACCAATACACCGGCAAATACGGTATATATACTTATTATAAATGTAGTATTTATTTATATAGATTTATTGTTTATTTATATATATAAAGGGAGGTCCGCAAAAATATTTCTGACGCGTAGCCGGTCCGTGGCGCAAGAAAGGTTGGGGACCACTAGTCTAAAAGAATCTGGCCGTAACTGGAATAGGGTTCTACGCGAATGCCCAACGGAAAAGTGAAGTGCACAAAACCTGCATTTGGCTGTATCAAAATAAATGTCATGAAAAAGGTAAAAACACTACATGGAAGCGCAATGTGTTGTGCTGGGTTCTTTTACAAGTAAAGACTGCTGCTTTGAGTTCACAGGGAGCCATGCTCTTTATTCACTGTACATAGAGGTTTTTAACTCGTGTTGTAGTTTCAGTGTCGGAGTTCAAACTAGGCTTGCAGTTTCCGAATGCCATTCGTGATGGGTGCTGTAAAAAGTTCTTGGCTTAAACGATTGAAGTGCACATAAGAAAAAAAAAAAAAAGAGCTTGAAGTGCACATAAGAAAAAGAAAAAGCTTACAGCACCTGGTATTCCCAGGCAGTCTCCCATCCAAGTACTAACCAGGCCCAACCCTGCTTAGCTTCGGAGATCAGACGAGATCAGGCGTTCTCAGGGTAGTATGGCCGTAAGCCGTGAGGTGACCCAACATTTTGCATTTTATAGACACAATCGCCCCTGAAACTAGCGAGCAAGCCAATGAAGCCTTCAAAACTGCTTCGGCACATGGAGACCAAGCATCCTGCATTAAAAGACAAACCTTAACCACTTTGGGTTTCATTGTCTCCGATTACGCCTGGATGGGACCGGCTCGTTTCTGAGAAACAAGCTCGGTGCTCCCAATAATTCAACGTAATGGTGACTTTTATTTTTATGTGGTTTATATTTGTTTTTATGCCAGTCGTATCATTTTATTTAATCCTATTTATATATATTTATTATAAATGTAGTATTTATTTATATAGATTTATTGTTTATTTATATATATAAAGGCAGGTCCGCAAAAATATTTCTGACGCGTAGCCGGTCCGTGGCGCAAGAAAGTTTGGGTACCACTAGTCTAAAAGAATCTGGCCGTAACTGGAATAGGGTTCTACGCGAATGCCCAACGGAAAAGTGAAGTGCACAAAACCTGCATTTGGCTGTATCAAAATAAATGTCATGAAAAAGGTAAAAACACTACATGGAAGCACAATGTGTTGTGCTGGGATCTTTTACAAGTAAAGACTGCTGCTTTGAGTTCACAGGGAGCCATGCTCTTTATTCACTGTACATAGTCTGTCCTCTAGCGGTAAAAACGTGAACTGCAATGCTATGGCTGTCGCCACACAATGTAGGTTTTAAACTCGTGTTGTAGTTTCAGTGTCGGAGTTCAAACTAGGCTTGCAGTTTCCGAATGCCATTCTTGATGGGTGCTGTAAAAAGTTCTTGGCTTAAACGATTGAAGTGCACATAAGAAAAAAAAAAAAAAAAAAAAAGCTTACGGTAACTGGTATTCCCAGGCGGTCTCCCATCCAAGTACTAACCAGGCCCGACCCTGCTTAGCCTCTGAGATCGGACGAGATCGGGCGCTCTCAGGGTAGTATGGCCGTAAGCCGTGAGACCGCTCAGAATTTTTCATTTTATAGACACAATCGCCCCTGAAACCATGCCAAGCAGCGGCGGGACTTGATGGCTGTGGTAAAAGTTTCCTTTCACAATTGACGTGGGAAAAAAAAAAAAAAAAAAGGCTTTCAGCACCTGGTATTCCCGGACGGTCACCCTTCACTTTTGTTTTTTTTTGTTTTTTTTACAACCAGGGCCGAAACAGTCTTTCTTCCAAGGCTTTTGGTGTTTTCTGGAAACATGGCTATCATGAAAAGTTATTGACAGCTTTTTATGCGGTAGCACGAATTTGCCGTTGCGACCTGCATTTTGCTGAATCAAAATAAATGCCTTGAAAAGTTTAAAAACACTTCATGGAAGTGTTGTGTTGGGTTCTTTTACAAGTCAAGCCTGCTGCTTTGAGTTCACAGGGAGCCATGCTCACTGTACATAGTCTGCTCTCTAGCGGTAAAAAATTTAACTACAATGCTGTGGATGTCACCACATAATATAGCTTTCAAACTCGTGTTATAGTTTCAATGTCGGAGTTTAAATTAGGCTTGCTGTTTCCGGATGCCATTCGTGATGGGTGTTGTAAAAAATAGCTTCTTAAACGATTGAAGTGCACATAAGAAAAAGAAAAAGCTTAAAGCACCTGGTATTCCCAGGCGGTCTCCCATCCAAGTACTAACCAGGCCCGACCCTGCTTAGCTTCCAAGATCGGACGAGATCGGGCGTTCTCAGGGTAGTATGGCCGTAAGCCGTGAGGTGACCCAACATTTTGCATTTTATAGACACAATCGCCCCTGAAACTAGCGAGCGAGCCAATGAAGCCTTCAAAACTGCTTCGGCACATGGAGACCAAGCATCCTGCATTAAAAGACAAACCTTAACCACTTCGGGTTTCATTGTCTCCGATTACGCCTGGATGGGACCGGCTCGTTTCTGAGAAACAAGCTCGGTGCTCCCAATAATTCAACGTAATGGTGACTTTTATTTTTATGTGGTTTATATTTGTTTTTATGCCAGTCGTATCATTTTATTTAATCGTATTTACCGTATTTGCCGGTGTACAGGTCGACTCGGTGTATAAGTCGACCCCCTAAAATTCGACGGAAATTTACGATTTTATAATATATACTTTGTATAAGTCGAGCTCAATTGTTGCATTATATTAAACTTCAAAATTCAATATGCGAAATTTATTGACGAAATGTGTTCAAATTCTGGGAGGCCGTGCGCATGCTGCTGTTTATAAGCACCGCGGAGGAGATCGCGGCCGGCGAGCTCGCGCACGCCGCCCGGCACCAACGGGAGGCCGGAAATAGCTCCAAGCCGAGCGGATCGGCACTTTATAAGCACCGCGGAGGAGATCGCGGCGCCTCATTGGACTTCCAGCGGCCGGCGAGCTCGCGCACCCGCCCGGCACATCCGGGAGGCCGTGCGCACGAGCCAAGTGGCCGAAAATAGCCCCCGCCGAGCGGATCGGCTGTTTATAAGCACCGCGGAGGTGGTCGCGGCGCCTCATTCGACTTCCAGCGGCCGGCGAGCTCGCGCACCCGCCCGGCACATCCGGGAGGCCGTGCGCACGAGCCAAGTGGCCGAAAATAGCCCCCGCCGAGCGGATCGGCTGTTTATAAGCACCGCGGAGGTGGTCGGGCGCCTCATTCGACTTCCAGCGGCCGGCGAGCTCGCGCACCCGCCCGGCACATCCGGGAGGCCGTGCGCACGAGCCAAGTGGCCGAAAATAGCCCCCGCCGAGCGGATCGGCTGTTTATAAGCACCGCGGAGGTGGTCGCGGCGCCTCATTCGACTTCCAGCGGCCGGCGAGCTCGCGCACCCGCCCGGCACATCCGGGAGGCCGTGCGCACGAGCCAAGTGGCCGAAAATAGCCCCCGCCGAGCGGATCGGTTGTTTATAAGCACCGCGGAGGTGGTCGCGGCGCCTCATTCGACTTCCAGTGGCCGGCGAGCTCGCGCACCCGCCCGGCACATCCGAGAGGCCGTGCGCACGAGCCAAGTGGCCGAAAATAGCCCCCGCCGAGCGGATCGGCTGTTTATAAGCACCGCGGAGGTGGTCGCGGCGCCTCATTCGACTTCCAACGGCCGGCGAGCTCGCGCACCCGCCCGGCACATCCGGGAGGCCGTGCGCACGAGCCAAGTGGCCGAAAATAGCCCCCGCCGAGCGGATCGGCTGTTTATAAGCACCGCGGAGGTGGTTGCGGCGCCTCATTCGACTTCCAGCGGCCGGCGAGCTCGCGCACCCGCCCGGCACATCCGGGAGGCCGTGCGCACGAGCCAAGTGTCCGAAAATAGCCCCCGCCGAGCGGATCGGCTGTTTATAAGCACCGCGGATGTGGTCGCGGCGCCTCATTCGACTTCCAGCGGCCGGCGAGCTCGCGCACCCGCCCGGCACATCCGGGAGGCCGTGCGCACGAGCCAAGTGGCCGAAAATAGCCCCCGCCGAGCGGATCGGCTGTTTATAAGCACCGCGGAGGTGGTCGCGGCGCCTCATTCGACTTCCAGCGGCCGGCGAGCCCGCGCACCCGCCCGGCACATCCGGGAGGCCGTGCGCACGAGCCAAGTGGCCGAAAATAGCCCCCGCCGAGCAGATCGGCTGTTTATAAGCACCGCGGAGGTGGTCGCGGCGCCTCATTCGACTTCCAGCGGCCGGCGAGCTCGCGCACCCGCCCGGCACATCCGGGAGGCCGTGCGCACGAGCCAAGTGGCCGAAAATAGCCCCCGCCGAGCGGATCGGCTGTTTATAAGCACCGCGGAGGTGGTCGCGGCGCCTCATTCGACTTCCAGCGGCCGGCGAGCCCGCGCACCCGCCCGGCACATCCGGGAGGCCGTGCGCACGAGCCAAGTGGCCGAAAATAGCCCCCGCCGAGCGGATCGGCTGTTTATAAGCACCGCGGAGGTGGCCGCGGCGCCTCATTCGACTTCCAGCGGCCGGCGAGCTCGCGCACCCGCCCGGCACATCCGGGAGGCCGTGCGCACGAGCCAAGTGGCCGAAAATAGCCCCCGCCGAGCGGATCGGCTGTTTATAAGCACCGCGGAGGTGGTCGCGGCGCCTCATTCGACTTCCAGCGGCCGGCGAGCTCGCGCACCCGCCCGGCACATCCGGGAGGCCGTGCGCACGAGTCAAGTGGACGAAAATAGCCCCCGCCGAGCGGATTGGCTGTTTATAAGCACCGCGGAGGTGGTCGCGGCGCCTCATTCAACTTCCAGCGGCCGGCGAGCTCGCGCACCCGCCCGGCACATCCGGGAGGCCGTGCGCACGAGCCAAGTGGCCGAAAATAGCCCCCGCCGAGCGGATCGGCTGTTTATAAGCACCGCG
>NC_090856.1:17205000-17212500 GCF_024217435.2 Syngnathus scovelli | reverse complement strand
TCTCCCATCCAAGTACTAACCAGGCCCGACCCTGCTTAGCTTCCGAGATCGGACGAGATCGGGCGTTCTCAGGGTAGTATGGCCGTAAGCCGTGAGGTGACCCAACATTTTGCATTTTATAGACACAATCGCCCCTGAAACTAGCGAGCGAGCCAATGAAGCCTTCAAAACTGCTTCGGCACATGGAGACCAAGCATCCTGCATTAAAAGACAAACCTTAACCACTTCGGGTTTCATTGTCTCCGATTACGCCTGGATGGGACCGGCTCGTTTCTGCGAAACAAGCTCGGTGCTCCCAATAATTCAACGTAATGGTGACTTTTATTTTTATGTGGTTTATATTTGTTTTTATGCCAGTCGTATCATTTTATTTAATCGTATTTACCGTATTTGCCGGTGTACAGGTCGACTCGGTGTATAAGTCGACCCCCTAAAATTCGACGGAAATTTACGATTTTATGATATATCCTTTGTATAAGTCGAGCTCAATTGTTGCATTATATTAAACTTCAAAATTCAATATGCGAAATTTATTGACGAAATGTGTTCAAATTCTGGGAGGCCGTGCGCATGCTGCTGTTTATAAGCACCGCGGAGGAGATCGCGGCCGGCGAGCTCGCGCACGCCGCCCGGCACCAACGGGAGGCCGGAAATAGCTCCAAGCCGAGCGGATCGGCACTTTATAAGCACCGCGGAGGAGATCGCGGCGCCTCATTGGACTTCCAGCGGCCGGCGAGCTCGCGCACCCGCCCGGCACATCCGGGAGGCCGTGCGCACGAGCCAAGTGGCCGAAAATAGCCCCCGCCGAGCGGATCGGCTGTTTATAAGCACCGCGGAGGTGGTCGCGGCGCCTCATTCGACTTCCAGCGGCCGGCGAGCTCGCGCACCCGCCCGGCACATCCGGGAGGCCGTGCGCACGAGCCAAGTGGCCGAAAATAGCCCCCGCCGAGCGGATCGGCTGTTTATAAGCACCGCGGAGGTGGTCGCGGCGCCTCATTCGACTTACAGCGGCCGGCGAGCTCGCGCACCCGCCCGGCACATCCGGGAGGCCGTGCGCACGAGCCAAGTGGCCGAAAATAGCCCCCGCCGAGCGGATCGGCTGTTTATAAGCACCGCGGAGGTGGTCGCGGCGCCTCATTCGACTTCCAGCGGCCGGCGAGCTCGCGCACCCGCCCGGCACATCCGGGAGGCCGTGCGCACGAGCCAAGTGGCCGAAAATAGCCCCCGCCGAGCGGATCGGCTGTTTATAAGCACCGCGGAGGTGGTCGCGGCGCCTCATTCGACTTCCAGCGGCCGGCGAGCTCGCGCACCCGCCCGGCACATCCGGGAGGCCGTGCGCACGAGCCAAGTGGCCGAAAATAGCCCCCGCCGAGCGGATCGGTTGTTTATAAGCACCGCGGAGGTGGTCGCGGCGCCTCATTCGACTTCCAGTGGCCGGCGAGCTCGCGCACCCGCCCGGCACATCCGAGAGGCCGTGCGCACGAGCCAAGTGGCCGAAAATAGCCCCCGCCGAGCGGATCGGCTGTTTATAAGCACCGCGGAGGTGGTCGCGGCGCCTCATTCGACTTCCAACGGCCGGCGAGCTCGCGCACCCGCCCGGCACATCCGGGAGGCCGTGCGCACGAGCCAAGTGGCCGAAAATAGCCCCCGCCGAGCGGATCGGCTGTTTATAAGCACCGCGGAGGTGGTTGCGGCGCCTCATTCGACTTCCAGCGGCCGGCGAGCTCGCGCACCCGCCCGGCACATCCGGGAGGCCGTGCGCACGAGCCAAGTGTCCGAAAATAGCCCCCGCCGAGCGGATCGGCTGTTTATAAGCACCGCGGAGGTGGTCGCGGCGCCTCATTCGACTTCCAGCGGCCGGCGAGCTCGCGCACCCGCCCGGCACATCCGGGAGGCCGTGCGCACGAGCCAAGTGGCCGAAAAAAGCCCCCGCCGAGCGGATCGGCTGTTTATAAGCACCGCGGAGGTGGTCGCGGCGCCTCATTCGACTTCCAGCGGCCGGCGAGCCCGCGCACCCGCCCGGCACATCCGGGAGGCCGTGCGCACGAGCCAAGTGGCCGAAAATAGCCCCCGCCGAGCAGATCGGCTGTTTATAAGCACCGCGGAGGTGGTCGCGGCGCCTCATTCGACTTCCAGCGGCCGGCGAGCTCGCGCACCCGCCCGGCACATCCGGGAGGCCGTGCGCACGAGCCAAGTGGCCGAAAATAGCCCCCGCCGAGCGGATCGGCTGTTTATAAGCACCGCGGAGGTGGTCGCGGCGCCTCATTCGACTTCCAGCGGCCGGCGAGCCCGCGCACCCGCCCGGCACATCCGGGAGGCCGTGCGCACGAGCCAAGTGGCCGAAAATAGCCCCCGCCGAGCGGATCGGCTGTTTATAAGCACCGCGGAGGTGGCCGCGGCGCCTCATTCGACTTCCAGCGGCCGGCGAGCTCGCGCACCCGCCCGGCACATCCGGGAGGCCGTGCGCACGAGCCAAGTGGCCGAAAATAGCCCTCGCCGAGCGGATCGGCTGTTTATAAGCACCGCGGAGGTGGTCGCGGCGCCTCATTCGACTTCCAGCGGCCGGCGAGCTCGCGCACCCGCCCGGCACATCCGGGAGGCCGTGCGCACGAGTCAAGTGGACGAAAATAGCCCCCGCCGAGCGGATCGGCTGTTTATAAGCACCGCGGAGGTGGTCGCGGCGCCTCATTCGACTTCCAGCGGCCGGCGAGCTCGCGCACCCGCCCGGCACATCCGGGAGGCCGTGCGCACGAGCCAAGTGGCCGAAAATAGCCCCCGCCGAGCGGATCGGCTGTTTATAAGCACCGCGGAGGTGGTCGCGGCGCCTCATTCGACTTCCGGCGGGCGGCGAGCTCGCGCACCCGCCCGGCACATCCGGGAGGCCGTGCGCACGAGCCAAGTGGCCGAAAATAGCCCCCGCCGAGCGGATCGGCTGTTTATAAGCTCCGCGGAGGTGGTTGCGGCGCCTCATTCGACTTCCAGCGGCCGGCGAGCCCGCGCACCCGCCCGGCACATCCGGGAGGCCGTGCGCACGAGCCAAGTGGCCGAAAATAGCCCCCGCCGAGCAGATCGGCTGTTTATAAACACCGCGGAGGTGGTCGCGGCGCCTCATTCGACTTCCAGCGGCCGGCGAGCTCGCGCACCCGCCCGGCACATCCGGGAGGCCGTGCGCACGAGCCAAGTGGCCGAAAATAGCCCCCGCCGAGCGGATCGGCTGTTTATAAGCACCGCGGAGGTGGTCGCGGCGCCTCATTCGACTTCCAGCGGCCGGCGAGCCCGCGCACCCGCCCGGCACATCCGGGAGGCCGTGCGCACGAGCCAAGTGGCCGAAAATAGCCCCCGCCGAGCGGATCGGCTGTTTATAAGCACCGCGGAGGTGGCCGCGGCGCCTCATTCGACTTCCAGCGGCCGGCGAGCTCGCGCACCCGCCCGGCACATCCGGGAGGCCGTGCGCACGAGCCAAGTGGCCGAAAATAGCCCCCGCCGAGCGGATCGGCTGTTTATAAGCACCGCGGAGGTGGTCGCGGCGCCTCATTCGACTTCCAGCGGCCGGCGAGCTCGCGCACCCGCCCGGCACATCCGGGAGGCCGTGCGCACGAGCCAAGTGGACGAAAATAGCCCCCGCCGAGCGGATCGGCTGTTTGTAAGCACCGCGGAGGTGGTCGCGGCGCCTCATTCGACTTCCAGCGGCCGGCGAGCTCGCGCACCCGCCCGGCACATCCGGGAGGCCGTGCGCACGAGCCAAGTGGCCGAAAATAGCCCCCGCCGAGCGGATCGGCTGTTTATAAGCACCGCGGAGGTGGTCGCGGCGCCTCATTCGACTTCCAGCGGGCCGCGCACTCGCGCACGCCGCCCGGTTCAAATTTTCTAAGTGCAACGCACAATGAGATGCATGAGAAACGGCCTTGGTTACCATCACATTTGAAGCGATGAATACGAAGTTAAATTTTATGACTCGGTGTATAAGTCGAGGTCGATTTTTTTCGGTCGATTTTGGATCGAAAAAGGTCGACCAATACACCGGCAAATACGGTATATATACTTATTATAAATGTAGTATTTATTTATATTGATTTATTGTTTATTTATATATATAAAGGCAGGTCCGCAAAAATATTTCTGACGCGTAGCCGGTCCGTGGCGCAAGAAAGGTTGGGGACCACTAGTCTAAAAGAATCTGACCGTAACTGGAATAGGGTTCTACGCGAATGCCCAACGGAAAAGTGAAGTGCACAAAACCTGCATTTGGCTGTATCAAAATAAATGTCATGAAAAAGGTAAAAACACTACATGGAAGCGCAATGTGTTGTGCTGGGTTCTTTTACAAGTAAAGACTGCTGCTTTGAGTTCACAGGGAGCCATGCTCTTTATTCACTGTACATAGAGGTTTTGAACTCGTGTTGTAGTTTCAGTGTCGGAGTTCAAACTAGGCTTGCAGTTTCCGAATGCCATTCGTGATGGGTGTTGTAAAAAGGTCTTGGCTTAAACGATTGAAGTGCACATAAGAAAAAAAAAAAAAAAAAAAAAGAGCTTGAAGTGCACATAAGAAAAAGAAAAAGCTTACAGCACCTGGTATTCCCAGGCAGTCTCCCATCCAAGTACTAACCAGGCCCGACCCTGCTTAGCTTCCGAGATAAGACGAGATCAGGCGTTCTCAGGGTAGTATGGCCGTAAGCCGTGAGGTGACCCAACATTTTGCATTTTATAGACACAATCGCCCCTGAAACTAGCGAGCAAGCCAATGAAGCCTTCAAAACTGCTTCGGCACATGGAGACCAAGCATCCTGCATTAAAAGACAAACCTTAACCACTTCGGGTTTCATTGTCTCCGATTACGCCTGGATGGGACCGGCTCGTTTCTGAGAAACAAGCTCGGTGCTCCCAATAATTCAACGTAATGGTGACTTTTATTTTTATGTGGTTTATATTTGTTTTTATGCCAGTCGTATCATTTTATTTAATCGTATTTACCGTATTTGCCGGTGTACAGGTCGACTCGGTGTATAAGTCGACCCCCTAAAATTCGACGGAAATTTACGATTTTATGATATATCCTTTGTATAAGTCGAGCTCAATTGTTGCATTATATTATACTTCAAAATTCAATAAGCGAAATTTATTGACGAAATGTGTTCAAATTCTGGGAGGCCGTGCGCATGCTGCTGTTTATAAGCACCGCGGAGGAGATCGCGGCCGGCGAGCTCGCGCACGCCGCCCGGCACCAACGGGAGGCCGGAAATAGCTCCAAGCCGAGCGGATCGGCACTTTATAAGCACCGCGGAGGAGATCGCGGCGCCTCATTGGACTTCCAGCCGCCGGCGAGCTCGCGCACCCGCCCGGCACATCCGGGAGGCCGTGCGCACGAGCCAAGTGGCCGAAAATACCCCCCGCCGAGCGGATCGGCTGTTTATAAGCACCGCGGAGGTGGTCGCGGCGCCTCATTCGACTTCCAGCGGCCGGCGAGCTCGCGCACCCGCCCGGCACATCCGGGAGGCCGTGCGCACGAGCCAAGTGGCCGAAAATAGCCCCCGCCGAGCGGATCGGCTGTTTATAAGCACCGCGGAGGTGGTCGCGGCGCCTCATTCGACTTCCAGCGGCCGGCGAGCTCGCGCACCCGCCCGGCACATCCGGGAGGCCGTGCGCACGAGCCAAGTGGCCGAAAATAGCCCCCGCCGAGCGGATCGGCTGTTTATAAGCACCGCGGAGGTGGTCGCGGCGCCTCATTCGACTTCCAGCGGCCGGCGAGCTCGCGCACCCGCCCGGCACATCCGGGAGGCCGTGCGCACGAGCCAAGTGGCCGAAAATAGCCCCCGCCGAGCGGATCGGCTGTTTATAAGCACCGCGGAGGTGGTCGCGGCGCCTCATTCGACTTCCAGCGGCCGGCGAGCTCGCGCACCCGCCCGGCACATCCGGGAGGCCGTGCGCACGAGCCAAGTGGCCGAAAATAGTCCATGCCGAGCGGATCGGCTGTTTATAAGCACCGCGGAGGTGGTCGCGGCGCCTCATTCGACTTCCAGCGGCCAGCGAGCTCGCGCACCCGCCCGGCACATCCGGGAGGCCGTGCGCACGAGCCAAGTGGCCGAAAATAGCCCCCGCCGAGCGGATCGGCTGTTTATAAGCACCGCGGAGGTGGTCGCGGCGCCTCATTCGACTTCAAGCGGCCGGCGAGCTCGCGCACCCGCCCGGCACATCCGGGAGGCCGTGCGCACGAGCCAAGTGGCCGAAAATAGCCCCCGCCGAGCGGATCGGCTGTTTATAAGCACCGCGGAGGTGGTCGCGGCGCCTCATTCGACTTCCAGCGGCCGGCGAGCCCGCGCACCCGCCTGGCACATCCGGGAGGCCGTGCGCACGAGCCAAGTGGCCGGAAATAGCCCCCGCCGAGCGGATCGGCTGTTTATAAGCACCGCGGGGGTGGTCGCGGCGCCTCATTCGACTTCCAGCGGCCGGCGAGCTCGCGCACCCGCCCGGCACATCCGGGAGGCCGTGCGCACGAGCCAAGTGGCCGAAAATAGCCCCCGCCGAGCGGATCGGCTGTTTATAAGCACCGCGGAGGTGGTCGCGGCGCCTCATTCGACTTCCAGCGGCCGGCGAGCCTGCGCACCCGCCCGGCACATCCGGGAGGCCGTGCGCACGAGCCAAGTGGCCGAAAATAGCCCCCGCCGAGCGGATCGGCTGTTTATAAGCACCGCGGAGGTGGCCGCGGCGCCTCATTCGACTTCCAGCGGCCGGCGAGCTCGCGCACCCGCCCGGCACATCCGGGAGGCCGTGCGCACGAGCCAAGTGGCCGAAAATAGCCCCCGCCGAGCGGATCGGCTGTTTATAAGCACCGCGGAGGTGGTCGCGGCGCCTCATTCGACTTCCAGCGGCCGGCGAGCTCGCGCACCCGCCCGGCACATCCGGGAGGCTGTGCGCACGAGCCAAGTGGCCGAAAATAGCCCCCGCCGAGCGGATCGGCTGTTTATAAGCACCGCGGAGGTGGTCGCGGCGCCTCATTCGACTTCCAGCGGCCGGCGAGATCGCGCACCCGCCCGGCACATCCGGGAGGCCGTGCGCACGAGCCAAGTGGCCGAAAATAGCCCCCGCCGAGCGGATCGGCTGTTTATAAGCACCGCGGAGATGGTCGCGGCGCCTCATTCGACTTCCAGCGGGCCGCGCACTCGCGCACGCCGCCCGGTTCAAATTTTCTAAGTGCAACGCACAATGAGATGCATGAGAAACGGCCTTGGTTACCATCACATTTGAAGCGATGAGTACGAAGTTAAATTTTATGACTCGGTGTATAAGTCGAGGTCGATTTTTTTCGGTCGATTTTGGATCGAAAAAGGTCGACCAATACACCGGCAAATACGGTATATATACTTATTATAAATGTAGTATTTATTTATATAGATTTATTGTTTATTTATATATATAAAGGGAGGTCCGCAAAAATATTTCTGACGCGTAGCCGGTCCGTGGCGCAAGAAAGGTTGGGGACCACTAGTCTAAAAGAATCTGGCC
>NC_090856.1:17197500-17202500 GCF_024217435.2 Syngnathus scovelli | reverse complement strand
TTGCCGGTGTACAGGTCGACTCGGTGTATAAGTCGACCCCCTAAAATTCGACGGAAATTTACGATTTTATGATATATCCTTTGTATAAGTCGAGCTCAATTGTTGCATTATATTAAACTTCAAAATTCAATATGCGAAATTTATTGACGAAATGTGTTCAAATTCTGGGAGGCCGTGCGCATGCTGCTGTTTATAAGCACCGCGGAGGAGATCGCGGCCGGCGAGCTCGCGCACGCCGCCCGGCACCAACGGGAGGCCGGAAATAGCTCCAAGCCGAGCGGATCGGCACTTTATAAGCACCGCGGAGGAGATCGCGGCGCCTCATTGGACTTCCAGCGGCCGGCGAGCTCGCGCACCCGCCCGGCACATCCGGGAGGCCGTGCGCACGAGCCAAGTGGCCGAAAATAGCCCCCGCCGAGCGGATCGGCTGTTTATAAGCACCGCGGAGGTGGTCGCGGCGCCTCATTCGACTTCCAGCGGCCGGCGAGCTCGCGCACCCGCCCGGCACATCCGGGAGGCCGTGCGCACGAGCCAAGTGGCCGAAAATAGCCCCCGCCGAGCGGATCGGCTGTTTATAAGCACCGCGGAGGTGGTCGCGGCGCCTCATTCGACTTACAGCGGCCGGCGAGCTCGCGCACCCGCCCGGCACATCCGGGAGGCCGTGCGCACGAGCCAAGTGGCCGAAAATAGCCCCCGCCGAGCGGATCGGCTGTTTATAAGCACCGCGGAGGTGGTCGGGCGCCTCATTCGACTTCCAGCGGCCGGCGAGCTCGCGCACCCGCCCGGCACATCCGGGAGGCCGTGCGCACGAGCCAAGTGGCCGAAAATAGCCCCCGCCGAGCGGATCGGCTGTTTATAAGCACCGCGGAGGTGGTCGCGGCGCCTCATTCGACTTCCAGCGGCCGGCGAGCTCGCGCACCCGCCCGGCACATCCGGGAGGCCGTGCGCACGAGCCAAGTGGCCGAAAATAGCCCCCGCCGAGCGGATCGGTTGTTTATAAGCACCGCGGAGGTGGTCGCGGCGCCTCATTCGACTTCCAGTGGCCGGCGAGCTCGCGCACCCGCCCGGCACATCCGAGAGGCCGTGCGCACGAGCCAAGTGGCCGAAAATAGCCCCCGCCGAGCGGATCGGCTGTTTATAAGCACCGCGGAGGTGGTCGCGGCGCCTCATTCGACTTCCAACGGCCGGCGAGCTCGCGCACCCGCCCGGCACATCCGGGAGGCCGTGCGCACGAGCCAAGTGGCCGAAAATAGCCCCCGCCGAGCGGATCGGCTGTTTATAAGCACCGCGGAGGTGGTTGCGGCGCCTCATTCGACTTCCAGCGGCCGGCGAGCTCGCGCACCCGCCCGGCACATCCGGGAGGCCGTGCGCACGAGCCAAGTGTCCGAAAATAGCCCCCGCCGAGCGGATCGGCTGTTTATAAGCACCGCGGAGGTGGTCGCGGCGCCTCATTCGACTTCCAGCGGCCGGCGAGCTCGCGCACCCGCCCGGCACATCCGGGAGGCCGTGCGCACGAGCCAAGTGGCCGAAAATAGCCCCCGCCGAGCGGATCGGCTGTTTATAAGCACCGCGGAGGTGGTCGCGGCGCCTCATTCGACTTCCAGCGGCCGGCGAGCCCGCGCACCCGCCCGGCACATCCGGGAGGCCGTGCGCACGAGCCAAGTGGCCGAAAATAGCCCCCGCCGAGCGGATCGGCTGTTTATAAGCACCGCGGAGGTGGTCGCGGCGCCTCATTCGACTTCCGGCGGGCGGCGAGCTCGCGCACCCGCCCGGCACATCCGGGAGGCCGTGCGCACGAGCCAAGTGGCCGAAAATAGCCCCCGCCGAGCGGATCGGCTGTTTATAAGCACCGCGGAGGTGGTTGCGGCGCCTCATTCGACTTCCAGCGGCCGGCGAGCCCGCGCACCCGCCCGGCACATCCGGGAGGCCGTGCGCACGAGCCAAGTGGCCGAAAATAGCCCCCGCCGAGCAGATCGGCTGTTTATAAGCACCGCGGAGGTGGTCGCGGCGCCTCATTCGACTTCCAGCGGCCGGCGAGCTCGCGCACCCGCCCGGCACATCCGGGAGGCCGTGCGCACGAGCCAAGTGGCCGAAAATAGCCCCCGCCGAGCGGATCGGCTGTTTATAAGCACCGCGGAGGTGGTCGCGGCGCCTCATTCGACTTCCAGCGGCCGGCGAGCCCGCGCACCCGCCCGGCACATCCGGGAGGCCGTGCGCACGAGCCAAGTGGCCGAAAATAGCCCCCGCCGAGCGGATCGGCTGTTTATAAGCACCGCGGAGGTGGCCGCGGCGCCTCATTCGACTTCCAGCGGCCGGCGAGCTCGCGCACCCGCCCGGCACATCCGGGAGGCCGTGCGCACGAGCCAAGTGGCCGAAAATAGCCCCCGCCGAGCGGATCGGCTGTTTATAAGCACCGCGGAGGTGGTCGCGGCGCCTCATTCGACTTCCAGCGGCCGGCGAGCTCGCGCACCCGCCCGGCACATCCGGGAGGCCGTGCGCACGAGCCAAGTGGACGAAAATAGCCCCCGCCGAGCGGATCGGCTGTTTGTAAGCACCGCGGAGGTGGTCGCGGCGCCTCATTCGACTTCCAGCGGCCGGCGAGCTCGCGCACCCGCCCGGCACATCCGGGAGGCCGTGCGCACGAGCCAAGTGGCCGAAAATAGCCCCCGCCGAGCGGATCGGCTGTTTATAAGCACCGCGGAGGTGGTCGCGGCGCCTCATTCGACTTCCAGCGGGCCGCGCACTCGCGCACGCCGCCCGGTTCAAATTTTCTAAGTGCAACGCACAATGAGATGCATGAGAAACGGCCTTGGTTACCATCACATTTGAAGCGATGAATACGAAGTTAAATTTTATGACTCGGTGTATAAGTCGAGGTCGATTTTTTTCGGTCGATTTTGGATCGAAAAAGGTCGACTAATACACCGGCAAATACGGTATATATACTTATTATAAATGTAGTATTTATTTATATTGATTTATTGTTTATTTATATATATAAAGGCAGGTCCGCAAAAATATTTCTGACGCGTAGCCGGTCCGTGGCGCAAGAAAGGTTGGGGACCACTAGTCTAAAAGAATCTGACCGTAACTGGAATAGGGTTCTACGCGAATGCCCAACGGAAAAGTGAAGTGCACAAAACCTGCATTTGGCTGTATCAAAATAAATGTCATGAAAAAGGTAAAAACACTACATGGAAGCGCAATGTGTTGTGCTGGGTTCTTTTACAAGTAAAGACTGCTGCTTTGAGTTCACAGGGAGCCATGCTCTTTATTCACTGTACATAGAGGTTTTGAACTCGTGTTGTAGTTTCAGTGTCGGAGTTCAAACTAGGCTTGCAGTTTCCGAATGCCATTCGTGATGGGTGTTGTAAAAAGGTCTTGGCTTAAACGATTGAAGTGCACATAAGAAAAAAAAAAAAAAAAAAAAAGAGCTTGAAGTGCACATAAGAAAAAGAAAAAGCTTACAGCACCTGGTATTCCCAGGCAGTCTCCCATCCAAGTACTAACCAGGCCCGACCCTGCTTAGCTTCCGAGATAAGACGAGATCAGGCGTTCTCAGGGTAGTATGGCCGTAAGCCGTGAGGTGACCCAACATTTTGCATTTTATAGACACAATCGCCCCTGAAACTAGCGAGCAAGCCAATGAAGCCTTCAAAACTGCTTCGGCACATGGAGACCAAGCATCCTGCATTAAAAGACAAACCTTAACCACTTCGGGTTTCATTGTCTCCGATTACGCCTGGATGGGACCGGCTCGTTTCTGAGAAACAAGCTCGGTGCTCCCAATAATTCAACGTAATGGTGACTTTTATTTTTATGTGGTTTATATTTGTTTTTATGCCAGTCGTATCATTTTATTTAATCGTATTTACCGTATTTGCCGGTGTACAGGTCGACTCGGTGTATAAGTCGACCCCCTAAAATTCGACGGAAATTTACGATTTTATGATATATCCTTTGTATAAGTCGAGCTCAATTGTTGCATTATATTAAACTTCAAAATTCAATAAGCGAAATTTATTGACGAAATGTGTTCAAATTCTGGGAGGCCGTGCGCATGCTGCTGTTTATAAGCACCGCGGAGGAGATCGCGGCCGGCGAGCTCGCGCACGCCGCCCGGCACCAACGGGAGGCCGGAAATAGCTCCAAGCCGAGCGGATCGGCACTTTATAAGCACCGCGGAGGAGATCGCGGCGCCTCATTGGACTTCCAGCCGCCGGCGAGCTCGCGCACCCGCCCGGCACATCCGGGAGGCCGTGCGCACGAGCCAAGTGGCCGAAAATACCCCCCGCCGAGCGGATCGGCTGTTTATAAGCACCGCGGAGGTGGTCGCGGCGCCTCATTCGACTTCCAGCGGCCGGCGAGCTCGCGCACCCGCCCGGCACATCCGGGAGGCCGTGCGCACGAGCCAAGTGGCCGAAAATAGCCCCCGCCGAGCGGATCGGCTGTTTATAAGCACCGCGGAGGTGGTCGCGGCGCCTCATTCGACTTCCAGCGGCCGGCGAGCTCGCGCACCCGCCCGGCACATCCGGGAGGCCGTGCGCAC
Organism: Syngnathus scovelli; assembly: GCF_024217435.2. Taxonomy (NCBI): domain Eukaryota; kingdom Metazoa; phylum Chordata; class Actinopteri; order Syngnathiformes; family Syngnathidae; genus Syngnathus; species Syngnathus scovelli. The sequence continues at coordinate 17,197,951 of NC_090856.1, read as the reverse complement.
GAGCCAAGTGGCCGAAAATAGCCCCCGCCGAGCGGATCGGCTGTTTATAAGCACCGCGGAGGTGGTCGCGGCGCCTCATTCGACTTCCAGCGGCCGGCGAGCTCGCGCACCCGCCCGGCACATCCGGGAGGCCGTGCGCACGAGCCAAGTGGCCGAAAATAGCCCCCGCCGAGCGGATCGGCTGTTTATAAGCACCGCGGAGGTGGTCGCGGCGCCTCATTCGACTTCCAGCGGCCGGCGAGCTCGCGCACCCGCCCGGCACATCCGGGAGGCCGTGCGCACGAGCCAAGTGGCCGAAAATAGTCCATGCCGAGCGGATCGGCTGTTTATAAGCACCGCGGAGGTGGTCGCGGCGCCTCATTCGACTTCCAGCGGCCAGCGAGCTCGCGCACCCGCCCGGCACATCCGGGAGGCCGTGCGCACGAGCCAAGTGGCCGAAAATAGCCCCCGC
>NC_090856.1:17187500-17195000 GCF_024217435.2 Syngnathus scovelli | reverse complement strand
GAAACTAGCGAGCAAGCCAATGAAGCCTTCAAAACTGCTTCGGCACATGGAGACCAAGCATCCTGCATTAAAAGACAAACCTTAACCACTTTGGGTTTCATTGTCTCCGATTACGCCTGGATGGGACCGGCTCGTTTCTGAGAAACAAGCTCGGTGCTCCCAATAATTCAACGTAATGGTGACTTTTATTTTTATGTGGTTTATATTTGTTTTTATGCCAGTCGTATCATTTTATTTAATCCTATTTATATATATTTATTATAAATGTAGTATTTATTTATATAGATTTATTGTTTATTTATATATATAAAGGCAGGTCCGCAAAAATATTTCTGACGCGTAGCCGGTCCGTGGCGCAAGAAAGTTTGGGTACCACTAGTCTAAAAGAATCTGGCCGTAACTGGAATAGGGTTCTACGCGAATGCCCAACGGAAAAGTGAAGTGCACAAAACCTGCATTTGGCTGTATCAAAATAAATGTCATGAAAAAGGTAAAAACACTACATGGAAGCACAATGTGTTGTGCTGGGATCTTTTACAAGTAAAGACTGCTGCTTTGAGTTCACAGGGAGCCATGCTCTTTATTCACTGTACATAGTCTGTCCTCTAGCGGTAAAAACGTGAACTGCAATGCTATGGCTGTCGCCACACAATGTAGGTTTTAAACTCGTGTTGTAGTTTCAGTGTCGGAGTTCAAACTAGGCTTGCAGTTTCCGAATGCCATTCTTGATGGGTGCTGTAAAAAGTTCTTGGCTTAAACGATTGAAGTGCACATAAGAAAAAAAAAAAAAAAAAAAAAGCTTACGGTAACTGGTATTCCCAGGCGGTCTCCCATCCAAGTACTAACCAGGCCCGACCCTGCTTAGCCTCTGAGATCGGACGAGATCGGGCGCTCTCAGGGTAGTATGGCCGTAAGCCGTGAGACCGCTCAGAATTTTTCATTTTATAGACACAATCGCCCCTGAAACCATGCCAAGCAGCGGCGGGACTTGATGGCTGTGGTAAAAGTTTCCTTTCACAATTGACGTGGGAAAAAAAAAAAAAAAAAAGGCTTTCAGCACCTGGTATTCCCGGACGGTCACCCTTCACTTTTGTTTTTTTTTGTTTTTTTTACAACCAGGGCCGAAACAGTCTTTCTTCCAAGGCTTTTGGTGTTTTCTGGAAACATGGCTATCATGAAAAGTTATTGACAGCTTTTTATGCGGTAGCACGAATTTGCCGTTGCGACCTGCATTTTGCTGAATCAAAATAAATGCCTTGAAAAGTTTAAAAACACTTCATGGAAGTGTTGTGTTGGGTTCTTTTACAAGTCAAGCCTGCTGCTTTGAGTTCACAGGGAGCCATGCTCACTGTACATAGTCTGCTCTCTAGCGGTAAAAAATTTAACTACAATGCTGTGGATGTCACCACATAATATAGCTTTCAAACTCGTGTTATAGTTTCAATGTCGGAGTTTAAATTAGGCTTGCTGTTTCCGGATGCCATTCGTGATGGGTGTTGTAAAAAATAGCTTCTTAAACGATTGAAGTGCACATAAGAAAAAGAAAAAGCTTAAAGCACCTGGTATTCCCAGGCGGTCTCCCATCCAAGTACTAACCAGGCCCGACCCTGCTTAGCTTCCAAGATCGGACGAGATCGGGCGTTCTCAGGGTAGTATGGCCGTAAGCCGTGAGGTGACCCAACATTTTGCATTTTATAGACACAATCGCCCCTGAAACTAGCGAGCGAGCCAATGAAGCCTTCAAAACTGCTTCGGCACATGGAGACCAAGCATCCTGCATTAAAAGACAAACCTTAACCACTTCGGGTTTCATTGTCTCCGATTACGCCTGGATGGGACCGGCTCGTTTCTGAGAAACAAGCTCGGTGCTCCCAATAATTCAACGTAATGGTGACTTTTATTTTTATGTGGTTTATATTTGTTTTTATGCCAGTCGTATCATTTTATTTAATCGTATTTACCGTATTTGCCGGTGTACAGGTCGACTCGGTGTATAAGTCGACCCCCTAAAATTCGACGGAAATTTACGATTTTATAATATATACTTTGTATAAGTCGAGCTCAATTGTTGCATTATATTAAACTTCAAAATTCAATATGCGAAATTTATTGACGAAATGTGTTCAAATTCTGGGAGGCCGTGCGCATGCTGCTGTTTATAAGCACCGCGGAGGAGATCGCGGCCGGCGAGCTCGCGCACGCCGCCCGGCACCAACGGGAGGCCGGAAATAGCTCCAAGCCGAGCGGATCGGCACTTTATAAGCACCGCGGAGGAGATCGCGGCGCCTCATTGGACTTCCAGCGGCCGGCGAGCTCGCGCACCCGCCCGGCACATCCGGGAGGCCGTGCGCACGAGCCAAGTGGCCGAAAATAGCCCCCGCCGAGCGGATCGGCTGTTTATAAGCACCGCGGAGGTGGTCGCGGCGCCTCATTCGACTTCCAGCGGCCGGCGAGCTCGCGCACCCGCCCGGCACATCCGGGAGGCCGTGCGCACGAGCCAAGTGGCCGAAAATAGCCCCCGCCGAGCGGATCGGCTGTTTATAAGCACCGCGGAGGTGGTCGGGCGCCTCATTCGACTTCCAGCGGCCGGCGAGCTCGCGCACCCGCCCGGCACATCCGGGAGGCCGTGCGCACGAGCCAAGTGGCCGAAAATAGCCCCCGCCGAGCGGATCGGCTGTTTATAAGCACCGCGGAGGTGGTCGCGGCGCCTCATTCGACTTCCAGCGGCCGGCGAGCTCGCGCACCCGCCCGGCACATCCGGGAGGCCGTGCGCACGAGCCAAGTGGCCGAAAATAGCCCCCGCCGAGCGGATCGGTTGTTTATAAGCACCGCGGAGGTGGTCGCGGCGCCTCATTCGACTTCCAGTGGCCGGCGAGCTCGCGCACCCGCCCGGCACATCCGAGAGGCCGTGCGCACGAGCCAAGTGGCCGAAAATAGCCCCCGCCGAGCGGATCGGCTGTTTATAAGCACCGCGGAGGTGGTCGCGGCGCCTCATTCGACTTCCAACGGCCGGCGAGCTCGCGCACCCGCCCGGCACATCCGGGAGGCCGTGCGCACGAGCCAAGTGGCCGAAAAAAGCCCCCGCCGAGCGGATCGGCTGTTTATAAGCACCGCGGAGGTGGTCGCGGCGCCTCATTCGACTTCCAGCGGCCGGCGAGCCCGCGCACCCGCCCGGCACATCCGGGAGGCCGTGCGCACGAGCCAAGTGGCCGAAAATAGCCCCCGCCGAGCAGATCGGCTGTTTATAAGCACCGCGGAGGTGGTCGCGGCGCCTCATTCGACTTCCAGCGGCCGGCGAGCTCGCGCACCCGCCCGGCACATCCGGGAGGCCGTGCGCACGAGCCAAGTGGCCGAAAATAGCCCCCGCCGAGCGGATCGGCTGTTTATAAGCACCGCGGAGGTGGTCGCGGCGCCTCATTCGACTTCCAGCGGCCGGCGAGCCCGCGCACCCGCCCGGCACATCCGGGAGGCCGTGCGCACGAGCCAAGTGGCCGAAAATAGCCCCCGCCGAGCGGATCGGCTGTTTATAAGCACCGCGGAGGTGGCCGCGGCGCCTCATTCGACTTCCAGCGGCCGGCGAGCTCGCGCACCCGCCCGGCACATCCGGGAGGCCGTGCGCACGAGCCAAGTGGCCGAAAATAGCCCTCGCCGAGCGGATCGGCTGTTTATAAGCACCGCGGAGGTGGTCGCGGCGCCTCATTCGACTTCCAGCGGCCGGCGAGCTCGCGCACCCGCCCGGCACATCCGGGAGGCCGTGCGCACGAGTCAAGTGGACGAAAATAGCCCCCGCCGAGCGGATCGGCTGTTTATAAGCACCGCGGAGGTGGTCGCGGCGCCTCATTCGACTTCCAGCGGCCGGCGAGCTCGCGCACCCGCCCGGCACATCCGGGAGGCCGTGCGCACGAGCCAAGTGGCCGAAAATAGCCCCCGCCGAGCGGATCGGCTGTTTATAAGCACCGCGGAGGTGGTCGCGGCGCCTCATTCGACTTCCGGCGGGCGGCGAGCTCGCGCACCCGCCCGGCACATCCGGGAGGCCGTGCGCACGAGCCAAGTGGCCGAAAATAGCCCCCGCCGAGCGGATCGGCTGTTTATAAGCACCGCGGAGGTGGTTGCGGCGCCTCATTCGACTTCCAGCGGCCGGCGAGCCCGCGCACCCGCCCGGCACATCCGGGAGGCCGTGCGCACGAGCCAAGTGGCCGAAAATAGCCCCCGCCGAGCAGATCGGCTGTTTATAAACACCGCGGAGGTGGTCGCGGCGCCTCATTCGACTTCCAGCGGCCGGCGAGCTCGCGCACCCGCCCGGCACATCCGGGAGGCCGTGCGCACGAGCCAAGTGGCCGAAAATAGCCCCCGCCGAGCGGATCGGCTGTTTATAAGCACCGCGGAGGTGGTCGCGGCGCCTCATTCGACTTCCAGCGGCCGGCGAGCCCGCGCACCCGCCCGGCACATCCGGGAGGCCGTGCGCACGAGCCAAGTGGCCGAAAATAGCCCCCGCCGAGCGGATCGGCTGTTTATAAGCACCGCGGAGGTGGCCGCGGCGCCTCATTCGACTTCCAGCGGCCGGCGAGCTCGCGCACCCGCCCGGCACATCCGGGAGGCCGTGCGCACGAGCCAAGTGGCCGAAAATAGCCCCCGCCGAGCGGATCGGCTGTTTATAAGCACCGCGGAGGTGGTCGCGGCGCCTCATTCGACTTCCAGCGGCCGGCGAGCTCGCGCACCCGCCCGGCACATCCGGGAGGCCGTGCGCACGAGCCAAGTGGACGAAAATAGCCCCCGCCGAGCGGATCGGCTGTTTGTAAGCACCGCGGAGGTGGTCGCGGCGCCTCATTCGACTTCCAGCGGCCGGCGAGCTCGCGCACCCGCCCGGCACATCCGGGAGGCCGTGCGCACGAGCCAAGTGGCCGAAAATAGCCCCCGCCGAGCGGATCGGCTGTTTATAAGCACCGCGGAGGTGGTCGCGGCGCCTCATTCGACTTCCAGCGGGCCGCGCACTCGCGCACGCCGCCCGGTTCAAATTTTCTAAGTGCAACGCACAATGAGATGCATGAGAAACGGCCTTGGTTACCATCACATTTGAAGCGATGAATACGAAGTTAAATTTTATGACTCGGTGTATAAGTCGAGGTCGATTTTTTTCGGTCGATTTTGGATCGAAAAAGGTCGACCAATACACCGGCAAATACGGTATATATACTTATTATAAATGTAGTATTTATTTATATTGATTTATTGTTTATTTATATATATAAAGGCAGGTCCGCAAAAATATTTCTGACGCGTAGCCGGTCCGTGGCGCAAGAAAGGTTGGGGACCACTAGTCTAAAAGAATCTGACCGTAACTGGAATAGGGTTCTACGCGAATGCCCAACGGAAAAGTGAAGTGCACAAAACCTGCATTTGGCTGTATCAAAATAAATGTCATGAAAAAGGTAAAAACACTACATGGAAGCGCAATGTGTTGTGCTGGGTTCTTTTACAAGTAAAGACTGCTGCTTTGAGTTCACAGGGAGCCATGCTCTTTATTCACTGTACATAGAGGTTTTGAACTCGTGTTGTAGTTTCAGTGTCGGAGTTCAAACTAGGCTTGCAGTTTCCGAATGCCATTCGTGATGGGTGTTGTAAAAAGGTCTTGGCTTAAACGATTGAAGTGCACATAAGAAAAAAAAAAAAAAAAAAAAAGAGCTTGAAGTGCACATAAGAAAAAGAAAAAGCTTACAGCACCTGGTATTCCCAGGCAGTCTCCCATCCAAGTACTAACCAGGCCCGACCCTGCTTAGCTTCCGAGATAAGACGAGATCAGGCGTTCTCAGGGTAGTATGGCCGTAAGCCGTGAGGTGACCCAACATTTTGCATTTTATAGACACAATCGCCCCTGAAACTAGCGAGCAAGCCAATGAAGCCTTCAAAACTGCTTCGGCACATGGAGACCAAGCATCCTGCATTAAAAGACAAACCTTAACCACTTCGGGTTTCATTGTCTCCGATTACGCCTGGATGGGACCGGCTCGTTTCTGAGAAACAAGCTCGGTGCTCCCAATAATTCAACGTAATGGTGACTTTTATTTTTATGTGGTTTATATTTGTTTTTATGCCAGTCGTATCATTTTATTTAATCGTATTTACCGTATTTGCCGGTGTACAGGTCGACTCGGTGTATAAGTCGACCCCCTAAAATTCGACGGAAATTTACGATTTTATGATATATCCTTTGTATAAGTCGAGCTCAATTGTTGCATTATATTATACTTCAAAATTCAATAAGCGAAATTTATTGACGAAATGTGTTCAAATTCTGGGAGGCCGTGCGCATGCTGCTGTTTATAAGCACCGCGGAGGAGATCGCGGCCGGCGAGCTCGCGCACGCCGCCCGGCACCAACGGGAGGCCGGAAATAGCTCCAAGCCGAGCGGATCGGCACTTTATAAGCACCGCGGAGGAGATCGCGGCGCCTCATTGGACTTCCAGCCGCCGGCGAGCTCGCGCACCCGCCCGGCACATCCGGGAGGCCGTGCGCACGAGCCAAGTGGCCGAAAATACCCCCCGCCGAGCGGATCGGCTGTTTATAAGCACCGCGGAGGTGGTCGCGGCGCCTCATTCGACTTCCAGCGGCCGGCGAGCTCGCGCACCCGCCCGGCACATCCGGGAGGCCGTGCGCACGAGCCAAGTGGCCGAAAATAGCCCCCGCCGAGCGGATCGGCTGTTTATAAGCACCGCGGAGGTGGTCGCGGCGCCTCATTCGACTTCCAGCGGCCGGCGAGCTCGCGCACCCGCCCGGCACATCCGGGAGGCCGTGCGCACGAGCCAAGTGGCCGAAAATAGCCCCCGCCGAGCGGATCGGCTGTTTATAAGCACCGCGGAGGTGGTCGCGGCGCCTCATTCGACTTCCAGCGGCCGGCGAGCTCGCGCACCCGCCCGGCACATCCGGGAGGCCGTGCGCACGAGCCAAGTGGCCGAAAATAGCCCCCGCCGAGCGGATCGGCTGTTTATAAGCACCGCGGAGGTGGTCGCGGCGCCTCATTCGACTTCCAGCGGCCGGCGAGCTCGCGCACCCGCCCGGCACATCCGGGAGGCCGTGCGCACGAGCCAAGTGGCCGAAAATAGTCCATGCCGAGCGGATCGGCTGTTTATAAGCACCGCGGAGGTGGTCGCGGCGCCTCATTCGACTTCCAGCGGCCAGCGAGCTCGCGCACCCGCCCGGCACATCCGGGAGGCCGTGCGCACGAGCCAAGTGGCCGAAAATAGCCCCCGCCGAGCGGATCGGCTGTTTATAAGCACCGCGGAGGTGGTCGCGGCGCCTCATTCGACTTCAAGCGGCCGGCGAGCTCGCGCACCCGCCCGGCACATCCGGGAGGCCGTGCGCACGAGCCAAGTGGCCGAAAATAGCCCCCGCCGAGCGGATCGGCTGTTTATAAGCACCGCGGAGGTGGTCGCGGCGCCTCATTCGACTTCCAGCGGCCGGCGAGCCCGCGCACCCGCCTGGCACATCCGGGAGGCCGTGCGC
>NC_090856.1:17180000-17182500 GCF_024217435.2 Syngnathus scovelli | reverse complement strand
GGCACATCCGGGAGGCCGTGCGCACGAGCCAAGTGTCCGAAAATAGCCCCCGCCGAGCGGATCGGCTGTTTATAAGCACCGCGGAGGTGGTCGCGGCGCCTCATTCGACTTCCAGCGGCCGGCGAGCTCGCGCACCCGCCCGGCACATCCGGGAGGCCGTGCGCACGAGCCAAGTGGCCGAAAATAGCCCCCGCCGAGCGGATCGGCTGTTTATAAGCACCGCGGAGGTGGTCGCGGCGCCTCATTCGACTTCCAGCGGCCGGCGAGCCCGCGCACCCGCCCGGCACATCCGGGAGGCCGTGCGCACGAGCCAAGTGGCCGAAAATAGCCCCCGCCGAGCGGATCGGCTGTTTATAAGCACCGCGGAGGTGGTCGCGGCGCCTCATTCGACTTCCGGCGGGCGGCGAGCTCGCGCACCCGCCCGGCACATCCGGGAGGCCGTGCGCACGAGCCAAGTGGCCGAAAATAGCCCCCGCCGAGCGGATCGGCTGTTTATAAGCACCGCGGAGGTGGTTGCGGCGCCTCATTCGACTTCCAGCGGCCGGCGAGCCCGCGCACCCGCCCGGCACATCCGGGAGGCCGTGCGCACGAGCCAAGTGGCCGAAAATAGCCCCCGCCGAGCAGATCGGCTGTTTATAAGCACCGCGGAGGTGGTCGCGGCGCCTCATTCGACTTCCAGCGGCCGGCGAGCTCGCGCACCCGCCCGGCACATCCGGGAGGCCGTGCGCACGAGCCAAGTGGCCGAAAATAGCCCCCGCCGAGCGGATCGGCTGTTTATAAGCACCGCGGAGGTGGTCGCGGCGCCTCATTCGACTTCCAGCGGCCGGCGAGCCCGCGCACCCGCCCGGCACATCCGGGAGGCCGTGCGCACGAGCCAAGTGGCCGAAAATAGCCCCCGCCGAGCGGATCGGCTGTTTATAAGCACCGCGGAGGTGGCCGCGGCGCCTCATTCGACTTCCAGCGGCCGGCGAGCTCGCGCACCCGCCCGGCACATCCGGGAGGCCGTGCGCACGAGCCAAGTGGCCGAAAATAGCCCCCGCCGAGCGGATCGGCTGTTTATAAGCACCGCGGAGGTGGTCGCGGCGCCTCATTCGACTTCCAGCGGCCGGCGAGCTCGCGCACCCGCCCGGCACATCCGGGAGGCCGTGCGCACGAGCCAAGTGGACGAAAATAGCCCCCGCCGAGCGGATCGGCTGTTTGTAAGCACCGCGGAGGTGGTCGCGGCGCCTCATTCGACTTCCAGCGGCCGGCGAGCTCGCGCACCCGCCCGGCACATCCGGGAGGCCGTGCGCACGAGCCAAGTGGCCGAAAATAGCCCCCGCCGAGCGGATCGGCTGTTTATAAGCACCGCGGAGGTGGTCGCGGCGCCTCATTCGACTTCCAGCGGGCCGCGCACTCGCGCACGCCGCCCGGTTCAAATTTTCTAAGTGCAACGCACAATGAGATGCATGAGAAACGGCCTTGGTTACCATCACATTTGAAGCGATGAATACGAAGTTAAATTTTATGACTCGGTGTATAAGTCGAGGTCGATTTTTTTCGGTCGATTTTGGATCGAAAAAGGTCGACTAATACACCGGCAAATACGGTATATATACTTATTATAAATGTAGTATTTATTTATATTGATTTATTGTTTATTTATATATATAAAGGCAGGTCCGCAAAAATATTTCTGACGCGTAGCCGGTCCGTGGCGCAAGAAAGGTTGGGGACCACTAGTCTAAAAGAATCTGACCGTAACTGGAATAGGGTTCTACGCGAATGCCCAACGGAAAAGTGAAGTGCACAAAACCTGCATTTGGCTGTATCAAAATAAATGTCATGAAAAAGGTAAAAACACTACATGGAAGCGCAATGTGTTGTGCTGGGTTCTTTTACAAGTAAAGACTGCTGCTTTGAGTTCACAGGGAGCCATGCTCTTTATTCACTGTACATAGAGGTTTTGAACTCGTGTTGTAGTTTCAGTGTCGGAGTTCAAACTAGGCTTGCAGTTTCCGAATGCCATTCGTGATGGGTGTTGTAAAAAGGTCTTGGCTTAAACGATTGAAGTGCACATAAGAAAAAAAAAAAAAAAAAAAAAGAGCTTGAAGTGCACATAAGAAAAAGAAAAAGCTTACAGCACCTGGTATTCCCAGGCAGTCTCCCATCCAAGTACTAACCAGGCCCGACCCTGCTTAGCTTCCGAGATAAGACGAGATCAGGCGTTCTCAGGGTAGTATGGCCGTAAGCCGTGAGGTGACCCAACATTTTGCATTTTATAGACACAATCGCCCCTGAAACTAGCGAGCAAGCCAATGAAGCCTTCAAAACTGCTTCGGCACATGGAGACCAAGCATCCTGCATTAAAAGACAAACCTTAACCACTTCGGGTTTCATTGTCTCCGATTACGCCTGGATGGGACCGGCTCGTTTCTGAGAAACAAGCTCGGTGCTCCCAATAATTCAACGTAATGGTGACTTTTATTTTTATGTGGTTTATATTTGTTTTTATGCCAGT
>NC_090856.1:17172500-17175000 GCF_024217435.2 Syngnathus scovelli | reverse complement strand
CTGTACATAGTCTGCTCTCTAGCGGTAAAAAATTTAACTACAATGCTGTGGATGTCACCACATAATATAGCTTTCAAACTCGTGTTATAGTTTCAATGTCGGAGTTTAAATTAGGCTTGCTGTTTCCGGATGCCATTCGTGATGGGTGTTGTAAAAAATAGCTTCTTAAACGATTGAAGTGCACATAAGAAAAAGAAAAAGCTTAAAGCACCTGGTATTCCCAGGCGGTCTCCCATCCAAGTACTAACCAGGCCCGACCCTGCTTAGCTTCCAAGATCGGACGAGATCGGGCGTTCTCAGGGTAGTATGGCCGTAAGCCGTGAGGTGACCCAACATTTTGCATTTTATAGACACAATCGCCCCTGAAACTAGCGAGCGAGCCAATGAAGCCTTCAAAACTGCTTCGGCACATGGAGACCAAGCATCCTGCATTAAAAGACAAACCTTAACCACTTCGGGTTTCATTGTCTCCGATTACGCCTGGATGGGACCGGCTCGTTTCTGAGAAACAAGCTCGGTGCTCCCAATAATTCAACGTAATGGTGACTTTTATTTTTATGTGGTTTATATTTGTTTTTATGCCAGTCGTATCATTTTATTTAATCGTATTTACCGTATTTGCCGGTGTACAGGTCGACTCGGTGTATAAGTCGACCCCCTAAAATTCGACGGAAATTTACGATTTTATAATATATACTTTGTATAAGTCGAGCTCAATTGTTGCATTATATTAAACTTCAAAATTCAATATGCGAAATTTATTGACGAAATGTGTTCAAATTCTGGGAGGCCGTGCGCATGCTGCTGTTTATAAGCACCGCGGAGGAGATCGCGGCCGGCGAGCTCGCGCACGCCGCCCGGCACCAACGGGAGGCCGGAAATAGCTCCAAGCCGAGCGGATCGGCACTTTATAAGCACCGCGGAGGAGATCGCGGCGCCTCATTGGACTTCCAGCGGCCGGCGAGCTCGCGCACCCGCCCGGCACATCCGGGAGGCCGTGCGCACGAGCCAAGTGGCCGAAAATAGCCCCCGCCGAGCGGATCGGCTGTTTATAAGCACCGCGGAGGTGGTCGCGGCGCCTCATTCGACTTCCAGCGGCCGGCGAGCTCGCGCACCCGCCCGGCACATCCGGGAGGCCGTGCGCACGAGCCAAGTGGCCGAAAATAGCCCCCGCCGAGCGGATCGGCTGTTTATAAGCACCGCGGAGGTGGTCGGGCGCCTCATTCGACTTCCAGCGGCCGGCGAGCTCGCGCACCCGCCCGGCACATCCGGGAGGCCGTGCGCACGAGCCAAGTGGCCGAAAATAGCCCCCGCCGAGCGGATCGGCTGTTTATAAGCACCGCGGAGGTGGTCGCGGCGCCTCATTCGACTTCCAGCGGCCGGCGAGCTCGCGCACCCGCCCGGCACATCCGGGAGGCCGTGCGCACGAGCCAAGTGGCCGAAAATAGCCCCCGCCGAGCGGATCGGTTGTTTATAAGCACCGCGGAGGTGGTCGCGGCGCCTCATTCGACTTCCAGTGGCCGGCGAGCTCGCGCACCCGCCCGGCACATCCGAGAGGCCGTGCGCACGAGCCAAGTGGCCGAAAATAGCCCCCGCCGAGCGGATCGGCTGTTTATAAGCACCGCGGAGGTGGTCGCGGCGCCTCATTCGACTTCCAACGGCCGGCGAGCTCGCGCACCCGCCCGGCACATCCGGGAGGCCGTGCGCACGAGCCAAGTGGCCGAAAATAGCCCCCGCCGAGCGGATCGGCTGTTTATAAGCACCGCGGAGGTGGTTGCGGCGCCTCATTCGACTTCCAGCGGCCGGCGAGCTCGCGCACCCGCCCGGCACATCCGGGAGGCCGTGCGCACGAGCCAAGTGTCCGAAAATAGCCCCCGCCGAGCGGATCGGCTGTTTATAAGCACCGCGGAGGTGGTCGCGGCGCCTCATTCGACTTCCAGCGGCCGGCGAGCTCGCGCACCCGCCCGGCACATCCGGGAGGCCGTGCGCACGAGCCAAGTGGCCGAAAATAGCCCCCGCCGAGCGGATCGGCTGTTTATAAGCACCGCGGAGGTGGTCGCGGCGCCTCATTCGACTTCCAGCGGCCGGCGAGCCCGCGCACCCGCCCGGCACATCCGGGAGGCCGTGCGCACGAGCCAAGTGGCCGAAAATAGCCCCCGCCGAGCAGATCGGCTGTTTATAAGCACCGCGGAGGTGGTCGCGGCGCCTCATTCGACTTCCAGCGGCCGGCGAGCTCGCGCACCCGCCCGGCACATCCGGGAGGCCGTGCGCACGAGCCAAGTGGCCGAAAATAGCCCCCGCCGAGCGGATCGGCTGTTTATAAGCACCGCGGAGGTGGTCGCGGCGCCTCATTCGACTTCCAGCGGCCGGCGAGCCCGCGCACCCGCCCGGCACATCCGGGAGGCCGTGCGCACGAGCCAAGTGGCCGAAAATAGCCCCCGCCGAGCGGATCGGCTGTTTATAAGCACCGCGGAGGTGGCCGCGGCGCCTCATTCGACTT
>NC_090856.1:17160000-17167500 GCF_024217435.2 Syngnathus scovelli | reverse complement strand
TGTCAGGTGAATAACCTAAAACAATTTGTTTGATATAAAAGAAACCAGTGAAGTGATTAAATAAGGAAAAACAAAATGAACTTAGTACAATTACTTCATGGAAGTGTTGTGTTGGGTTCTTTTACAAGTCAAGCCTGCTGCTTTGAGTTCACAGGGAGCCATGCTCACTGTACATAGTCTGCTCTCTAGCGGTAAAAAATTTAACTACAATGCTGTGGATGTCACCACATAATATAGCTTTCAAACTCGTGTTATAGTTTCAATGTCGGAGTTTAAATTAGGCTTGCTGTTTCCGGATGCCATTCGTGATGGGTGTTGTAAAAAATAGCTTCTTAAACGATTGAAGTGCACATAAGAAAAAGAAAAAGCTTACAGCACCTGGTATTCCCAGGCGGTCTCCCATCCAAGTACTAACCAGGCCCGACCCTGCTTAGCTTCCGAGATCGGACGAGATCGGGCGTTCTCAGGGTAGTATGGCCGTAAGCCGTGAGGTGACCCAACATTTTGCATTTTATAGACACAATCGCCCCTGAAACTAGCGAGCGAGCCAATGAAGCCTTCAAAACTGCTTCGGCACATGGAGACCAAGCATCCTGCATTAAAAGACAAACCTTAACCACTTCGGGTTTCATTGTCTCCGATTACGCCTGGATGGGACCGGCTCGTTTCTGCGAAACAAGCTCGGTGCTCCCAATAATTCAACGTAATGGTGACTTTTATTTTTATGTGGTTTATATTTGTTTTTATGCCAGTCGTATCATTTTATTTAATCGTATTTACCGTATTTGCCGGTGTACAGGTCGACTCGGTGTATAAGTCGACCCCCTAAAATTCGACGGAAATTTACGATTTTATGATATATCCTTTGTATAAGTCGAGCTCAATTGTTGCATTATATTAAACTTCAAAATTCAATATGCGAAATTTATTGACGAAATGTGTTCAAATTCTGGGAGGCCGTGCGCATGCTGCTGTTTATAAGCACCGCGGAGGAGATCGCGGCCGGCGAGCTCGCGCACGCCGCCCGGCACCAACGGGAGGCCGGAAATAGCTCCAAGCCGAGCGGATCGGCACTTTATAAGCACCGCGGAGGAGATCGCGGCGCCTCATTGGACTTCCAGCGGCCGGCGAGCTCGCGCACCCGCCCGGCACATCCGGGAGGCCGTGCGCACGAGCCAAGTGGCCGAAAATAGCCCCCGCCGAGCGGATCGGCTGTTTATAAGCACCGCGGAGGTGGTCGCGGCGCCTCATTCGACTTCCAGCGGCCGGCGAGCTCGCGCACCCGCCCGGCACATCCGGGAGGCCGTGCGCACGAGCCAAGTGGCCGAAAATAGCCCCCGCCGAGCGGATCGGCTGTTTATAAGCACCGCGGAGGTGGTCGCGGCGCCTCATTCGACTTACAGCGGCCGGCGAGCTCGCGCACCCGCCCGGCACATCCGGGAGGCCGTGCGCACGAGCCAAGTGGCCGAAAATAGCCCCCGCCGAGCGGATCGGCTGTTTATAAGCACCGCGGAGGTGGTCGCGGCGCCTCATTCGACTTCCAGCGGCCGGCGAGCTCGCGCACCCGCCCGGCACATCCGGGAGGCCGTGCGCACGAGCCAAGTGGCCGAAAATAGCCCCCGCCGAGCGGATCGGCTGTTTATAAGCACCGCGGAGGTGGTCGCGGCGCCTCATTCGACTTCCAGCGGCCGGCGAGCTCGCGCACCCGCCCGGCACATCCGGGAGGCCGTGCGCACGAGCCAAGTGGCCGAAAATAGCCCCCGCCGAGCGGATCGGTTGTTTATAAGCACCGCGGAGGTGGTCGCGGCGCCTCATTCGACTTCCAGTGGCCGGCGAGCTCGCGCACCCGCCCGGCACATCCGAGAGGCCGTGCGCACGAGCCAAGTGGCCGAAAATAGCCCCCGCCGAGCGGATCGGCTGTTTATAAGCACCGCGGAGGTGGTCGCGGCGCCTCATTCGACTTCCAACGGCCGGCGAGCTCGCGCACCCGCCCGGCACATCCGGGAGGCCGTGCGCACGAGCCAAGTGGCCGAAAATAGCCCCCGCCGAGCGGATCGGCTGTTTATAAGCACCGCGGAGGTGGTTGCGGCGCCTCATTCGACTTCCAGCGGCCGGCGAGCTCGCGCACCCGCCCGGCACATCCGGGAGGCCGTGCGCACGAGCCAAGTGTCCGAAAATAGCCCCCGCCGAGCGGATCGGCTGTTTATAAGCACCGCGGAGGTGGTCGCGGCGCCTCATTCGACTTCCAGCGGCCGGCGAGCTCGCGCACCCGCCCGGCACATCCGGGAGGCCGTGCGCACGAGCCAAGTGGCCGAAAAAAGCCCCCGCCGAGCGGATCGGCTGTTTATAAGCACCGCGGAGGTGGTCGCGGCGCCTCATTCGACTTCCAGCGGCCGGCGAGCCCGCGCACCCGCCCGGCACATCCGGGAGGCCGTGCGCACGAGCCAAGTGGCCGAAAATAGCCCCCGCCGAGCAGATCGGCTGTTTATAAGCACCGCGGAGGTGGTCGCGGCGCCTCATTCGACTTCCAGCGGCCGGCGAGCTCGCGCACCCGCCCGGCACATCCGGGAGGCCGTGCGCACGAGCCAAGTGGCCGAAAATAGCCCCCGCCGAGCGGATCGGCTGTTTATAAGCACCGCGGAGGTGGTCGCGGCGCCTCATTCGACTTCCAGCGGCCGGCGAGCCCGCGCACCCGCCCGGCACATCCGGGAGGCCGTGCGCACGAGCCAAGTGGCCGAAAATAGCCCCCGCCGAGCGGATCGGCTGTTTATAAGCACCGCGGAGGTGGCCGCGGCGCCTCATTCGACTTCCAGCGGCCGGCGAGCTCGCGCACCCGCCCGGCACATCCGGGAGGCCGTGCGCACGAGCCAAGTGGCCGAAAATAGCCCTCGCCGAGCGGATCGGCTGTTTATAAGCACCGCGGAGGTGGTCGCGGCGCCTCATTCGACTTCCAGCGGCCGGCGAGCTCGCGCACCCGCCCGGCACATCCGGGAGGCCGTGCGCACGAGTCAAGTGGACGAAAATAGCCCCCGCCGAGCGGATCGGCTGTTTATAAGCACCGCGGAGGTGGTCGCGGCGCCTCATTCGACTTCCAGCGGCCGGCGAGCTCGCGCACCCGCCCGGCACATCCGGGAGGCCGTGCGCACGAGCCAAGTGGCCGAAAATAGCCCCCGCCGAGCGGATCGGCTGTTTATAAGCACCGCGGAGGTGGTCGCGGCGCCTCATTCGACTTCCGGCGGGCGGCGAGCTCGCGCACCCGCCCGGCACATCCGGGAGGCCGTGCGCACGAGCCAAGTGGCCGAAAATAGCCCCCGCCGAGCGGATCGGCTGTTTATAAGCACCGCGGAGGTGGTTGCGGCGCCTCATTCGACTTCCAGCGGCCGGCGAGCCCGCGCACCCGCCCGGCACATCCGGGAGGCCGTGCGCACGAGCCAAGTGGCCGAAAATAGCCCCCGCCGAGCAGATCGGCTGTTTATAAGCACCGCGGAGGTGGTCGCGGCGCCTCATTCGACTTCCAGCGGCCGGCGAGCTCGCGCACCCGCCCGGCACATCCGGGAGGCCGTGCGCACGAGCCAAGTGGCCGAAAATAGCCCCCGCCGAGCGGATCGGCTGTTTATAAGCACCGCGGAGGTGGTCGCGGCGCCTCATTCGACTTCCAGCGGCCGGCGAGCCCGCGCACCCGCCCGGCACATCCGGGAGGCCGTGCGCACGAGCCAAGTGGCCGAAAATAGCCCCCGCCGAGCGGATCGGCTGTTTATAAGCACCGCGGAGGTGGCCGCGGCGCCTCATTCGACTTCCAGCGGCCGGCGAGCTCGCGCACCCGCCCGGCACATCCGGGAGGCCGTGCGCACGAGCCAAGTGGCCGAAAATAGCCCCCGCCGAGCGGATCGGCTGTTTATAAGCACCGCGGAGGTGGTCGCGGCGCCTCATTCGACTTCCAGCGGCCGGCGAGCTCGCGCACCCGCCCGGCACATCCGGGAGGCCGTGCGCACGAGCCAAGTGGACGAAAATAGCCCCCGCCGAGCGGATCGGCTGTTTGTAAGCACCGCGGAGGTGGTCGCGGCGCCTCATTCGACTTCCAGCGGCCGGCGAGCTCGCGCACCCGCCCGGCACATCCGGGAGGCCGTGCGCACGAGCCAAGTGGCCGAAAATAGCCCCCGCCGAGCGGATCGGCTGTTTATAAGCACCGCGGAGGTGGTCGCGGCGCCTCATTCGACTTCCAGCGGGCCGCGCACTCGCGCACGCCGCCCGGTTCAAATTTTCTAAGTGCAACGCACAATGAGATGCATGAGAAACGGCCTTGGTTACCATCACATTTGAAGCGATGAATACGAAGTTAAATTTTATGACTCGGTGTATAAGTCGAGGTCGATTTTTTTCGGTCGATTTTGGATCGAAAAAGGTCGACCAATACACCGGCAAATACGGTATATATACTTATTATAAATGTAGTATTTATTTATATTGATTTATTGTTTATTTATATATATAAAGGCAGGTCCGCAAAAATATTTCTGACGCGTAGCCGGTCCGTGGCGCAAGAAAGGTTGGGGACCACTAGTCTAAAAGAATCTGACCGTAACTGGAATAGGGTTCTACGCGAATGCCCAACGGAAAAGTGAAGTGCACAAAACCTGCATTTGGCTGTATCAAAATAAATGTCATGAAAAAGGTAAAAACACTACATGGAAGCGCAATGTGTTGTGCTGGGTTCTTTTACAAGTAAAGACTGCTGCTTTGAGTTCACAGGGAGCCATGCTCTTTATTCACTGTACATAGAGGTTTTGAACTCGTGTTGTAGTTTCAGTGTCGGAGTTCAAACTAGGCTTGCAGTTTCCGAATGCCATTCGTGATGGGTGTTGTAAAAAGGTCTTGGCTTAAACGATTGAAGTGCACATAAGAAAAAAAAAAAAAAAAAAAAAGAGCTTGAAGTGCACATAAGAAAAAGAAAAAGCTTACAGCACCTGGTATTCCCAGGCAGTCTCCCATCCAAGTACTAACCAGGCCCGACCCTGCTTAGCTTCCGAGATAAGACGAGATCAGGCGTTCTCAGGGTAGTATGGCCGTAAGCCGTGAGGTGACCCAACATTTTGCATTTTATAGACACAATCGCCCCTGAAACTAGCGAGCAAGCCAATGAAGCCTTCAAAACTGCTTCGGCACATGGAGACCAAGCATCCTGCATTAAAAGACAAACCTTAACCACTTCGGGTTTCATTGTCTCCGATTACGCCTGGATGGGACCGGCTCGTTTCTGAGAAACAAGCTCGGTGCTCCCAATAATTCAACGTAATGGTGACTTTTATTTTTATGTGGTTTATATTTGTTTTTATGCCAGTCGTATCATTTTATTTAATCGTATTTACCGTATTTGCCGGTGTACAGGTCGACTCGGTGTATAAGTCGACCCCCTAAAATTCGACGGAAATTTACGATTTTATGATATATCCTTTGTATAAGTCGAGCTCAATTGTTGCATTATATTAAACTTCAAAATTCAATAAGCGAAATTTATTGACGAAATGTGTTCAAATTCTGGGAGGCCGTGCGCATGCTGCTGTTTATAAGCACCGCGGAGGAGATCGCGGCCGGCGAGCTCGCGCACGCCGCCCGGCACCAACGGGAGGCCGGAAATAGCTCCAAGCCGAGCGGATCGGCACTTTATAAGCACCGCGGAGGAGATCGCGGCGCCTCATTGGACTTCCAGCCGCCGGCGAGCTCGCGCACCCGCCCGGCACATCCGGGAGGCCGTGCGCACGAGCCAAGTGGCCGAAAATACCCCCCGCCGAGCGGATCGGCTGTTTATAAGCACCGCGGAGGTGGTCGCGGCGCCTCATTCGACTTCCAGCGGCCGGCGAGCTCGCGCACCCGCCCGGCACATCCGGGAGGCCGTGCGCACGAGCCAAGTGGCCGAAAATAGCCCCCGCCGAGCGGATCGGCTGTTTATAAGCACCGCGGAGGTGGTCGCGGCGCCTCATTCGACTTCCAGCGGCCGGCGAGCTCGCGCACCCGCCCGGCACATCCGGGAGGCCGTGCGCACGAGCCAAGTGGCCGAAAATAGCCCCCGCCGAGCGGATCGGCTGTTTATAAGCACCGCGGAGGTGGTCGCGGCGCCTCATTCGACTTCCAGCGGCCGGCGAGCTCGCGCACCCGCCCGGCACATCCGGGAGGCCGTGCGCACGAGCCAAGTGGCCGAAAATAGCCCCCGCCGAGCGGATCGGCTGTTTATAAGCACCGCGGAGGTGGTCGCGGCGCCTCATTCGACTTCCAGCGGCCGGCGAGCTCGCGCACCCGCCCGGCACATCCGGGAGGCCGTGCGCACGAGCCAAGTGGCCGAAAATAGTCCATGCCGAGCGGATCGGCTGTTTATAAGCACCGCGGAGGTGGTCGCGGCGCCTCATTCGACTTCCAGCGGCCAGCGAGCTCGCGCACCCGCCCGGCACATCCGGGAGGCCGTGCGCACGAGCCAAGTGGCCGAAAATAGCCCCCGCCGAGCGGATCGGCTGTTTATAAGCACCGCGGAGGTGGTCGCGGCGCCTCATTCGACTTCAAGCGGCCGGCGAGCTCGCGCACCCGCCCGGCACATCCGGGAGGCCGTGCGCACGAGCCAAGTGGCCGAAAATAGCCCCCGCCGAGCGGATCGGCTGTTTATAAGCACCGCGGAGGTGGTCGCGGCGCCTCATTCGACTTCCAGCGGCCGGCGAGCCCGCGCACCCGCCTGGCACATCCGGGAGGCCGTGCGCACGAGCCAAGTGGCCGAAAATAGCCCCCGCCGAGCGGATCGGCTGTTTATAAGCACCGCGGGGGTGGTCGCGGCGCCTCATTCGACTTCCAGCGGCCGGCGAGCTCGCGCACCCGCCCGGCACATCCGGGAGGCCGTGCGCACGAGCCAAGTGGCCGAAAATAGCCCCCGCCGAGCGGATCGGCTGTTTATAAGCACCGCGGAGGTGGTCGCGGCGCCTCATTCGACTTCCAGCGGCCGGCGAGCCTGCGCACCCGCCCGGCACATCCGGGAGGCCGTGCGCACGAGCCAAGTGGCCGAAAATAGCCCCCGCCGAGCGGATCGGCTGTTTATAAGCACCGCGGAGGTGGCCGCGGCGCCTCATTCGACTTCCAGCGGCCGGCGAGCTCGCGCACCCGCCCGGCACATCCGGGAGGCCGTGCGCACGAGCCAAGTGGCCGAAAATAGCCCCCGCCGAGCGGATCGGCTGTTTATAAGCACCGCGGAGGTGGTCGCGGCGCCTCATTCGACTTCCAGCGGCCGGCGAGCTCGCGCACCCGCCCGGCACATCCGGGAGGCTGTGCGCACGAGCCAAGTGGCCGAAAATAGCCCCCGCCGAGCGGATCGGCTGTTTATAAGCACCGCGGAGGTGGTCGCGGCGCCCCATTCGACTTCCAGCGGCCGGCGAGCTCGCGCACCCGCCCGGCACATCCGGGAGGCCGTGCGCACGAGCCAAGTGGCCGAAAATAGCCCCCGCCGAGCGGATCGGCTGTTTATAA
>NC_090856.1:17155000-17157500 GCF_024217435.2 Syngnathus scovelli | reverse complement strand
TCCTTTCACAATTGACGTGGGAAAAAAAAAAAAAAAAAAAGGCTTTCAGCACCTGGTATTCCCGGACGGTCACCCTTCACTTTTGTTTTTTTTTGTTTTTTTTTACAACCAGGGCCGAAACAGTCTTTCTTCCAAGGCTTTTGGTGTTTTCTGGAAACATGGCTATCATGAAAAGTTATTGACAGCTTTTTATGCGGTAGCACGAATTTGCCGTTGCGACCTGCATTTTGCTGAATCAAAATAAATGCCTTGAAAAGTTTAAAAACACTTCATGGAAGTGTTGTGTTGGGTTCTTTTACAAGTCAAGCCTGCTGCTTTGAGTTCACAGGGAGCCATGCTCACTGTACATAGTCTGCTCTCTAGCGGTAAAAAATTTAACTACAATGCTGTGGATGTCACCACATAATATAGCTTTCAAACTCGTGTTATAGTTTCAATGTCGGAGTTTAAATTAGGCTTGCTGTTTCCGGATGCCATTCGTGATGGGTGTTGTAAAAAATAGCTTCTTAAACGATTGAAGTGCACATAAGAAAAAGAAAAAGCTTAAAGCACCTGGTATTCCCAGGCGGTCTCCCATCCAAGTACTAACCAGGCCCGACCCTGCTTAGCTTCCGAGATCGGACGAGATCGGGCGTTCTCAGGGTAGTATGGCCGTAAGCCGTGAGGTGACCCAACATTTTGCATTTTATAGACACAATCGCCCCTGAAACTAGCGAGCGAGCCAATGAAGCCTTCAAAACTGCTTCGGCACATGGAGACCAAGCATCCTGCATTAAAAGACAAACCTTAACCACTTCGGGTTTCATTGTCTCCGATTACGCCTGGATGGGACCGGCTCGTTTCTGAGAAACAAGCTCGGTGCTCCCAATAATTCAACGTAATGGTGACTTTTATTTTTATGTGGTTTATATTTGTTTTTATGCCAGTCGTATCATTTTATTTAATCGTATTTACCGTATTTGCCGGTGTACAGGTCGACTCGGTGTATAAGTCGACCCCCTAAAATTCGACGGAAATTTACGATTTTATAATATATACTTTGTATAAGTCGAGCTCAATTGTTGCATTATATTAAACTTCAAAATTCAATATGCGAAATTTATTGACGAAATGTGTTCAAATTCTGGGAGGCCGTGCGCATGCTGCTGTTTATAAGCACCGCGGAGGAGATCGCGGCCGGCGAGCTCGCGCACGCCGCCCGGCACCAACGGGAGGCCGGAAATAGCTCCAAGCCGAGCGGATCGGCACTTTATAAGCACCGCGGAGGAGATCGCGGCGCCTCATTGGACTTCCAGCGGCCGGCGAGCTCGCGCACCCGCCCGGCACATCCGGGAGGCCGTGCGCACGAGCCAAGTGGCCGAAAATAGCCCCCGCCGAGCGGATCGGCTGTTTATAAGCACCGCGGAGGTGGTCGCGGCGCCTCATTCGACTTCCAGCGGCCGGCGAGCTCGCGCACCCGCCCGGCACATCCGGGAGGCCGTGCGCACGAGCCAAGTGGCCGAAAATAGCCCCCGCCGAGCGGATCGGCTGTTTATAAGCACCGCGGAGGTGGTCGGGCGCCTCATTCGACTTCCAGCGGCCGGCGAGCTCGCGCACCCGCCCGGCACATCCGGGAGGCCGTGCGCACGAGCCAAGTGGCCGAAAATAGCCCCCGCCGAGCGGATCGGCTGTTTATAAGCACCGCGGAGGTGGTCGCGGCGCCTCATTCGACTTCCAGCGGCCGGCGAGCTCGCGCACCCGCCCGGCACATCCGGGAGGCCGTGCGCACGAGCCAAGTGGCCGAAAATAGCCCCCGCCGAGCGGATCGGTTGTTTATAAGCACCGCGGAGGTGGTCGCGGCGCCTCATTCGACTTCCAGTGGCCGGCGAGCTCGCGCACCCGCCCGGCACATCCGAGAGGCCGTGCGCACGAGCCAAGTGGCCGAAAATAGCCCCCGCCGAGCGGATCGGCTGTTTATAAGCACCGCGGAGGTGGTCGCGGCGCCTCATTCGACTTCCAACGGCCGGCGAGCTCGCGCACCCGCCCGGCACATCCGGGAGGCCGTGCGCACGAGCCAAGTGGCCGAAAATAGCCCCCGCCGAGCGGATCGGCTGTTTATAAGCACCGCGGAGGTGGTTGCGGCGCCTCATTCGACTTCCAGCGGCCGGCGAGCTCGCGCACCCGCCCGGCACATCCGGGAGGCCGTGCGCACGAGCCAAGTGGCCGAAAATAGCCCCCGCCGAGCGGATCGGCTGTTTATAAGCACCGCGGAGGTGGTCGCGGCGCCTCATTCGACTTCCAGCGGCCGGCGAGCTCGCGCACCCGCCCGGCACATCCGGGAGGCCGTGCGCACGAGCCAAGTGGCCGAAAATAGCCCCCGCCGAGCGGATCGGCTGTTTATAAGCACCGCGGAGGTGGTCGCGGCGCCTCATTCGACTTCCAGCGGCCGGCGAGCTCGCGCACCCGCCCGGCACATCCGGGAGGCCGTGCGCACGAGCCAAGTGGCCGAAAATAGCCCCCG
>NC_090856.1:17137500-17150000 GCF_024217435.2 Syngnathus scovelli | reverse complement strand
CGGCTGTTTATAAGCACCGCGGAGGTGGTCGCGGCGCCTCATTCGACTTCCAGCGGCCGGCGAGCCCGCGCACCCGCCCGGCACATCCGGGAGGCCGTGCGCACGAGGCAAGTGGCCGAAAATAGCCCCCGCCGAGCGGATCGGCTGTTTATAAGCACCGCGGAGGTGGTCGCGGCGCCTCATTCGACTTCCAGCGGCCGGCGAGCTCGCGCACCCGCCCGGCACATCCGGGAGGCCGTGCGCACGAGCCAAGTGGCCGAAAATAGCCCCCGCCGAGCGGATCGGCTGTTTATAAGCACCGCGGAGGTGGTCGCGGCGCCTCATTCGACTTCCAGCGGCCGGCGAGCTCGCGCACCCGCCCGGCACATCCGGGAGGCCGTGCGCACGAGCCAAGTGGCCGAAAATAGCCCCCGCCGAGCGGATCGGCTGTTTATAAGCACCGCGGAGGTGGTCGCGGCGCCTCATTCGACTTCCAGCGGCCGGCGAGCTCGCGCACCCGCCCGGCACATCCGGGAGGCCGTGCGCACGAGCCAAGTGGACGAAAATAGCCCCCGCCGAGCGGATCGGCTGTTTGTAAGAACCGCGGAGGTGGTCGCGGCGCCTCATTCGACTTCCAGCGGCCGGCGAGCTCGCGCACCCGCCCGGCAACTCCGGGAGGCCGTGCGCACGAGCCAAGTGGCCAAAAATAGCCCCCGCCGAGCGGATCGGCTGTTTATAAGCACCGCGGAGGTGGTCGCGGCGCCTCATTCGACTTCCAGCGGCCGGCGAGCTCGCGCACCCGCCCGGCACATCCGGGAGGCCGTGCGCACGAGCCAAGTGGCCGAAAATAGCCCCCGCCGAGCGGATCGGCTGTTTATAAGCACCGCGGAGGTGGTCGCGGCGCCTCATTCGACTTCCGGCGGGCGGCAAGCTCGCGCACCCGCCCGGCACATCCGGGAGGCCGTGCGCACGAGCCAAGTGGCCGAAAATAGCCCCCGCCGAGCGGATCGGCTGTTTATAAGCACCGCGGAGGTGGTCGCGGCGCCTCATTCGACTTCCAGCGGCCGGCGAGCTCGCGCACCCGCCCGGCACATCCGGGAGGCCGTGCGCACGAGCCAAGTGGCCGAAAATAGCCCCCGCCGAGCGGATCGGCTGTTTATAAGCACCGCGGAGGTGGTCGCGGCGCCTCATTCGACTTACAGCGGCCGGCGAGCTCGCGCACCCGCCCGGCACATCCGGGAGGCCGTGCGCACGAGCCAAGTGGCCGAAAATAGCCCCCGCCGAGCGGATCGGCTGTTTATAAGCACCGCGGAGGTGGTCGCGGCGCCTCATTCGACTTCCAGCGGCCGGCGAGCTCGCGCACCCGCCCGGCACATCCGGGAGGCCGTGCGCACGAGCCAAGTGGCCGAAAATAGCCCCCGCCGAGCGGATCGGCTGTTTATAAGCACCGCGGAGGTGGTCGCGGCGCCTCATTCGACTTCCAGCGGCCGGCGAGCTCGCGCACCCGCCCGGCACATCCGGGAGGCCGTGCGCACGAGCCAAGTGGCCGAAAATAGCCCCCGCCGAGCGGATCGGCTGTTTATAAGCACCGCGGAGGTGGTCGCGGCGCCTCATTCGACTTCCAGCGGCCGGCGAGCTCGCGCACCCGCCCGGCACATCCGGGAGGCCGTGCGCACGAGCCAAGTGGACGAAAATAGCCCCCGCCGAGCGGATCGGCTGTTTGTAAGAACCGCGGAGGTGGTCGCGGCGCCTCATTCGACTTCCAGCGGCCGGCGAGCTCGCGCACCCGCCCGGCAACTCCGGGAGGCCGTGCGCACGAGCCAAGTGGCCAAAAATAGCCCCCGCCGAGCGGATCGGCTGTTTATAAGCACCGCGGAGGTGGTCGCGGCGCCTCATTCGACTTCCAGCGGCCGGCGAGCTCGCGCACCCGCCCGGCACATCCGGGAGGCCGTGCGCACGAGCCAAGTGGCCGAAAATAGCCCCCGCCGAGCGGATCGGCTGTTTATAAGCACCGCGGAGGTGGTCGCGGCGCCTCATTCGACTTCCGGCGGGCGGCAAGCTCGCGCACCCGCCCGGCACATCCGGGAGGCCGTGCGCACGAGCCAAGTGGCCGAAAATAGCCCCCGCCGAGCGGATCGGCTGTTTATAAGCACCGCGGAGGTGGTCGCGGCGCCTCATTCGACTTCCAGCGGCCGGCGAGCTCGCGCACCCGCCCGGCACATCCGGGAGGCCGTGCGCACGAGCCAAGTGGCCGAAAATAGCCCCCGCCGAGCGGATCGGCTGTTTATAAGCACCGCGGAGGTGGTCGCGGCGCCTCATTCGACTTACAGCGGCCGGCGAGCTCGCGCACCCGCCCGGCACATCCGGGAGGCCGTGCGCACGAGCCAAGTGGCCGAAAATAGCCCCCGCCGAGCGGATCGGCTGTTTATAAGCACCGCGGAGGTGGTCGCGGCGCCTCATTCGACTTCCAGCGGCCGGCGAGCTCGCGCACCCGCCCGGCACATCCGGGAGGCCGTGCGCACGAGCCAAGTGGCCGAAAATAGCCCCCGCCGAGCGGATCGGCTGTTTATAAGCACCGCGGAGGTGGTCGCGGCGCCTCATTCGACTTCCAGCGGCCGGCGAGCTCGCGCACCCGCCCGGCACATCCGGGAGGCCGTGCGCACGAGCCAAGTGGCCGAAAATAGCCCCCGCCGAGCGGATCGGCTGTTTATAAGCACCGCGGAGGTGGTCGCGGCGCCTCATTCGACTTCCAGCGGGCCGCGCACTAGCGCACGCCGCCCGGTTCAAATTTTCTAAATGCAACGCACAATGAGATGCATGAGAAACGGCCTTGGTTACCATCACATTTGAAGCGATGAATACGAAGTTAAATTTTATGACTCGGTGTATAAGTCGAGGTCGATTTTTTTCGGTCGATTTTGGATCGAAAAAGGTCGACCAATACACCGGCAAATACGGTATATATACTTATTATAAATGTAGTATTTATTTATATTGATTTATTGTTTATTTATATATATAAAGGCAGGTCCGCAAAAATATTTCTGACGCGTAGCCGGTCCGTGGCGCAAGAAAGGTTGGGGACCACTAGTCTAAAAGAATCTGGCCGTAACTGGAATAGGGTTCTACGCGAATGCCCAACGGAAAAGTGAAGTGCACAAAACCTGCATTTGGCTGTATCAAAATAAATGTCATGAAAAAGGTAAAAACACTACATGGAAGCGCAATGTGTTGTGCTGGGTTCTTTTACAAGTAAAGACTGCTGCTTTGAGTTCACAGGGAGCCATGCTCTTTATTCACTGTACATAGAGGTTTTGAACTCGTGTTGTAGTTTCAGTGTCGGAGTTCAAACTAGGCTTGCAGTTTCCGAATGCCATTCGTGATGGGTGTTGTAAAAAGGTCTTGGCTTAAACGATTGAAGTGCACATAAGAAAAAAAAAAAAAAAAAAAAGAGCTTGAAGTGCACATAAGAAAAAGAAAAAGCTTACAGCACCTGGTATTCCCAGGCAGTCTCCCATCCAAGTACTAACCAGGCCCGACCCTGCTTAGCTTCCGAGATAAGGCGAGATCAGGCGTTCTCAGGGTAGTATGGCCATAAGCCGTGAGGTGATCCCAACATTTTGCATTTTATAGACACAATCGCCCCTGAAACTAGCGAGCAAGCCAATGAAGCCTTCAAAACTGCTTCGGCACATGGAGACCAAGCATCCTGCATTAAAAGACAAACCTTAACCACTTCGGGTTTCATTGTCTCCGATTACGCCTGGATGGGACCGGCTCGTTTCTGAGAAACAAGCTCGGTGCTCCCAATAATTCAACGTAATGGTGACTTTTATTTTTATGTGGTTTATATTTGTTTTTATGCCAGTCGTATCATTTTATTTAATCCTATTTATATATATTTATTATAAATGTAGTATTTACTTATATAGATTTATTGTTTATTTATATATATAAAGGCAGGTCCGCAAAAATATTTCTGACGCGTAGCCGGTCCGTGGCGCAAGAAAGTTTGGGGACCACTAGTCTAAAAGAATCTGGCCGTAACTGGAATAGGGTTCTACGCGAATGCCCAACGGAAAAGTGAAGTGCACAAAACCTGCATTTGGCTGTATCAAAATAAATGTCATGAAAAAGGTAAAAACACTACATGGAAGCGCAATGTGTTGTGCTGGGTTCTTTTACAAGTAAAGACTGCTGCTTTGAGTTCACAGGGAGCCATGCTCTTTATTCACTGTACATAGTCTGTCCTCTAGCGGTAAAAACGTGAACTGCAATGCTATGGCTGTCGCCACACAATGTAGGTTTTAAACTCGTGTTGTAGTTTCAGTGTCGGAGTTCAAACTAGGCTTGCAGTTTCCGAATGCCATTCGTGATGGGTGCTGTAAAAAGTTCTTGGCTTAAACGATTGAAGTGCACATAAGAAAAAAAAAAAAAAAAAAAAAGCTTACGGTAACTGGTATTCCCAGGCGGTCTCCCATCCAAGTACTAACCAGGCCCGACCCTGCTTAGCCTCCGAGATCGGACGAGAGCGGGCGCTCTCAGGGTAGTATTGCCGTAAGCCGTGAAACCGCTCAGAATTTTTCATTTTATAGACACAATCGCCCCTGAAACCATGCCAAGCAGCGGCGGGACTTGATGGCTGTGGTAAAAGTTTCCTTTCACAATTGACGTGGG
This sequence comes from Syngnathus scovelli, assembly GCF_024217435.2. Taxonomy (NCBI): domain Eukaryota; kingdom Metazoa; phylum Chordata; class Actinopteri; order Syngnathiformes; family Syngnathidae; genus Syngnathus; species Syngnathus scovelli. The sequence goes on along the minus strand of NC_090856.1, from coordinate 17,145,344 downwards.
AAAAAAAAAAAAAAAAAGGCTTTCAGCACCTGGTATTCCCGGACGGTCACCCTTCCCTTTTGTTTTTTTTTTTTGTTTTTTTTACAACCAGGGCCGAAACAGGCTTTCTTCCAAGGCTTTTGGTGTTTTCTGGAAACATGGCTATCATGAAAAGTTATTGACAGCTTTTTATGCGGTAGCACGAATTTGCCGTTGCGACCTGCATTTTGCTGAATCAAAATAAATGCCTTGAAAAGTTTAAAAACACTTCATGGAAGTCACTTCACTGGTTTCTTTTATATCAAACAAATTGTTTTAGGTTATTCACCTGACATGTTTCGGCGGTTTCTTCCGCCTTCATCAGAGTGTCACAGATGTGATGGTGACGCGTCTTTATCAGCTGATGGATCAACATGTCAGGTGAATAACCTAAAACAATTTGTTTGATATAAAAGAAACCAGTGAAGTGATTAAATAAGGAAAAACAAAATGAACTTAGTACAATTACTTCATGGAAGTGTTGTGTTGGGTTCTTTTACAAGTCAAGCCTGCTGCTTTGAGTTCACAGGGAGCCATGCTCACTGTACATAGTCTGCTCTCTAGCGGTAAAAAATTTAACTACAATGCTGTGGATGTCACCACATAATATAGCTTTCAAACTCGTGTTATAGTTTCAATGTCGGAGTTTAAATTAGGCTTGCTGTTTCCGGATGCCATTCGTGATGGGTGTTGTAAAAAATAGCTTCTTAAACGATTGAAGTGCACATAAGAAAAAGAAAAAGCTTACAGCACCTGGTATTCCCAGGCGGTCTCCCATACAAGTACTAACCAGGCCCGACCCTGCTTAGCTTCCGAGATCGGACGAGATCGGGCGTTCTCAGGGTAGTATGGCCGTAAGCCGTGAGGTGACCCAACATTTTGCATTTTATAGACACAATCGCCCCTGAAACTAGCGAGCGAGCCAATGAAGCCTTCAAAACTGCTTCGGCACATGGAGACCAAGCATCCTGCATTAAAAGACAAACCTTAACCACTTCGGGTTTCATTGTCTCCGATTACGCCTGGATGGGACCGGCTCGTTTCTGCGAAACAAGCTCGGTGCTCCCAATAATTCAACGTAATGGTGACTTTTATTTTTATGTGGTTTATATTTGTTTTTATGCCAGTCGTATCATTTTATTTAATCGTATTTACCGTATTTGCCGGTGTACAGGTCGACTCGGTGTATAAGTCGACCCCCTAAAATTCGACGGAAATTTACGATTTTATGATATATCCTTTGTATAAGTCGAGCTCAATTGTTGCATTATATTAAACTTCAAAATTCAATATGCGAAATTTATTGACGAAATGTGTTCAAATTCTGGGAGGCCGTGCGCATGCTGCTGTTTATAAGCACCGCGGAGGAGATCGCGGCCGGCGAGCTCGCGCACGCCGCCCGGCACCAACGGGAGGCCGGAAATAGCTCCAAGCCGAGCGGATCGGCACTTTATAAGCACCGCGGAGGAGATCGCGGCGCCTCATTGGACTTCCAGCGGCCGGCGAGCTCGCGCACCCGCCCGGCACATCCGGGAGGCCGTGCGCACGAGCCAAGTGGCCGAAAATAGCCCCCGCCGAGCGGATCGGCTGTTTATAAGCACCGCGGAGGTGGTCGCGGCGCCTCATTCGACTTCCAGCGGCCGGCGAGCTCGCGCACCCGCCCGGCACATCCGGGAGGCCGTGCGCACGAGCCAAGTGGCCGAAAATAGCCCCCGCCGAGCGGATCGGCTGTTTATAAGCACCGCGGAGGTGGTCGCGGCGCCTCATTCGACTTACAGCGGCCGGCGAGCTCGCGCACCCGCCCGGCACATCCGGGAGGCCGTGCGCACGAGCCAAGTGGCCGAAAATAGCCCCCGCCGAGCGGATCGGCTGTTTATAAGCACCGCGGAGGTGGTCGCGGCGCCTCATTCGACTTCCAGCGGCCGGCGAGCTCGCGCACCCGCCCGGCACATCCGGGAGGCCGTGCGCACGAGCCAAGTGGCCGAAAATAGCCCCCGCCGAGCGGATCGGCTGTTTATAAGCACCGCGGAGGTGGTCGCGGCGCCTCATTCGACTTCCAGCGGCCGGCGAGCTCGCGCACCCGCCCGGCACATCCGGGAGGCCGTGCGCACGAGCCAAGTGGCCGAAAATAGCCCCCGCCGAGCGGATCGGCTGTTTATAAGCACCGCGGAGGTGGTCGCGGCGCCTCATTCGACTTCCAGCGGCTGGCGAGCTCGCGCACCCGCCCGGCACATCCGGGAGGCCGTGCGCACGAGCCAAGTGGCCGAAAATAGCCCCCGCCGAGCGGATCGGCTGTTTATAAGCACCGCGGAGGTGGTCGGGCGCCTCATTCGACTTCCAGCGGCCGGCGAGCTCGCGCACCCGCCCGGCACATCCGGGAGGCCGTGCGCACGAGCCAAGTGGCCGAAAATAGCCCCCGCCGAGCGGATCGGCTGTTTATAAGCACCGCGGAGGTGGTCGCGGCGCCTCATTCGACTTCCAGCGGCCGGCGAGCTCGCGCACCCGCCCGGCACATCCGGGAGGCCGTGCGCACGAGCCAAGTGGCCGAAAATAGCCCCCGCCGAGCGGATCGGTTGTTTATAAGCACCGCGGAGGTGGTCGCGGCGCCTCATTCGACTTCCAGTGGCCGGCGAGCTCGCGCACCCGCCCGGCACATCCGAGAGGCCGTGCGCACGAGCCAAGTGGCCGAAAATAGCCCCCGCCGAGCGGATCGGCTGTTTATAAGCACCGCGGAGGTGGTCGCGGCGCCTCATTCGACTTCCAACGGCCGGCGAGCTCGCGCACCCGCCCGGCACATCCGGGAGGCCGTGCGCACGAGCCAAGTGGCCGAAAATAGCCCCCGCCGAGCGGATCGGCTGTTTATAAGCACCGCGGAGGTGGTTGCGGCGCCTCATTCGACTTCCAGCGGCCGGCGAGCTCGCGCACCCGCCCGGCACATCCGGGAGGCCGTGCGCACGAGCCAAGTGTCCGAAAATAGCCCCCGCCGAGCGGATCGGCTGTTTATAAGCACCGCGGAGGTGGTCGCGGCGCCTCATTCGACTTCCAGCGGCCGGCGAGCTCGCGCACCCGCCCGGCACATCCGGGAGGCCGTGCGCACGAGCCAAGTGGCCGAAAATAGCCCCCGCCGAGCGGATCGGCTGTTTATAAGCACCGCGGAGGAGGTCGCGGCGCCTCATTCGACTTCCAGCGGCCGGCGAGCCCGCGCACCCGCCCGGCACATCCGGGAGGCCGTGCGCACGAGCCAAGTGGCCGAAAATAGCCCCCGCCGAGCAGATCGGCTGTTTATAAGCACCGCGGAGGTGGTCGCGGCGCCTCATTCGACTTCCAGCGGCCGGCGAGCTCGCGCACCCGCCCGGCACATCCGGGAGGCCGTGCGCACGAGCCAAGTGGCCGAAAATAGCCCCCGCCGAGCGGATCGGCTGTTTATAAGCACCGCGGAGGTGGTCGCGGCGCCTCATTCGACTTCCAGCGGCCGGCGAGCCCGCGCACCCGCCCGGCACATCCGGGAGGCCGTGCGCACGAGCCAAGTGGCCGAAAATAGCCCCCGCCGAGCGGATCGGCTGTTTATAAGCACCGCGGAGGTGGCCGCGGCGCCTCATTCGACTTCCAGCGGCCGGCGAGCTCGCGCACCCGCCCGGCACATCCGGGAGGCCGTGCGCACGAGCCAAGTGGCCGAAAATAGCCCTCGCCGAGCGGATCGGCTGTTTATAAGCACCGCGGAGGTGGTCGCGGCGCCTCATTCGACTTCCAGCGGCCGGCGAGCTCGCGCACCCGCCCGGCACATCCGGGAGGCCGTGCGCACGAGCCAAGTGGCCGAAAATAGCCCCCGCCGAGCGGATCGGCTGTTTATAAGCACCGCGGAGGTGGTCGCGGCGCCTCATTCGACTTCCAGCGGCCGGCGAGCTCGCGCACCCGCCCGGCACATCCGGGAGGCCGTGCGCACGAGCCAAGTGGCCGAAAATAGCCCCCGCCGAGCGGATCGGCTGTTTATAAGCACCGCGGAGGTGGTCGGGCGCCTCATTCGACTTCCAGCGGCCGGCGAGCTCGCGCACCCGCCCGGCACATCCGGGAGGCCGTGCGCACGAGCCAAGTGGCCGAAAATAGCCCCCGCCGAGCGGATCGGCTGTTTATAAGCACCGCGGAGGTGGTCGCGGCGCCTCATTCGACTTCCAGCGGCCGGCGAGCTCGCGCACCCGCCCGGCACATCCGGGAGGCCGTGCGCACGAGCCAAGTGGCCGAAAATAGCCCCCGCCGAGCGGATCGGTTGTTTATAAGCACCGCGGAGGTGGTCGCGGCGCCTCATTCGACTTCCAGTGGCCGGCGAGCTCGCGCACCCGCCCGGCACATCCGAGAGGCCGTGCGCACGAGCCAAGTGGCCGAAAATAGCCCCCGCCGAGCGGATCGGCTGTTTATAAGCACCGCGGAGGTGGTCGCGGCGCCTCATTCGACTTCCAACGGCCGGCGAGCTCGCGCACCCGCCCGGCACATCCGGGAGGCCGTGCGCACGAGCCAAGTGGCCGAAAATAGCCCCCGCCGAGCGGATCGGCTGTTTATAAGCACCGCGGAGGTGGTTGCGGCGCCTCATTCGACTTCCAGCGGCCGGCGAGCTCGCGCACCCGCCCGGCACATCCGGGAGGCCGTGCGCACGAGCCAAGTGGCCGAAAATAGCCCCCGCCGAGCGGATCGGCTGTTTATAAGCACCGCGGAGGTGGTCGCGGCGCCTCATTCGACTTCCAGCGGCCGGCGAGCTCGCGCACCCGCCCGGCACATCCGGGAGGCCGTGCGCACGAGCCAAGTGGCCGAAAATAGCCCCCGCCGAGCGGATCGGCTGTTTATAAGCACCGCGGAGGTGGTCGCGGCGCCTCATTCGACTTCCAGCGGCCGGCGAGCTCGCGCACCCGCCCGGCACATCCGGGAGGCCGTGCGCACGAGCCAAGTGGCCGAAAATAGCCCCCGCCGAGCGGATCGGCTGTTTATAAGCACCGCGGAGGTGGTCGCGGCGCCTCATTCGACTTCCAGCGGCCGGCGAGCTCGCGCACCCGCCCGGCACATCCGGGAGGCCGTGCGCACGAGCCAAGTGGCCGAAAATAGCCCCCGCCGAGCGGATCGGCTGTTTATAAGCACCGCGGAGGTGGTCGCGGCGCCCCATTCGACTTCCAGCGGCCGGCGAGCTCGCGCACCCGCCCGGCACATCCGGGAGGCCGTGCGCACGAGCCAAGTGGCCGAAAATAGCCCCCGCCGAGCGGATCGGCTGTTTATAAGCACCGCGGAGGTGGTCGCGGCGCCTCATTCGACTTCCAGCGGCCGGCGAGCTCGCGCACCCGCCCGGCACATCCGGGAGGCCGTGCGCACGAGCCAAGTGGCCGAAAATAGCCCCCGCCGAGCGGATCGGCTGTTTATAAGCACCGCGGAGGTGGTCGCGGCGCCTCATTCGACTTCCAGCGGCCGGCGAGCTCGCGCACCCGCCCGGCACATCCGGGAGGCCGTGCGCACGAGCCAAGTGGCCGAAAATAGCCCCCGCCGAGCGGATCGGCTGTTTATAAGCACCGCGGAGGTGGTCGCGGCGCCTCATTCGACTTCCAGCGGCCGGCGAGCTCGCGCACCCGCCCGGCACATCCGGGAGGCCGTGCGCACGAGCCAAGTGGCCGAAAATAGCCCCCGCCGAGCGGATCGGCTGTTTATAAGCACCGCGGAGGTGGTCGCGGCGCCTCATTCGACTTCCAGCGGCCGGCGAGCTCGCGCACCCGCCCGGCACATCCGGGAGGCCGTGCGCACGAGCCAAGTGGCCGAAAATAGCCCCCGCCGAGCGGATCGGCTGTTTATAAGCACCGCGGAGGTGGTCGCGGCGCCTCATTCGACTTCCAGCGGGCCGCGCACTCGCGCACGCCGCCCGGTTCAAATTTTCTAAATGCAACGCACAATGAGATGCATGAGAAACGGCCTTGGTTACCATCACATTTGAAGCGATGAATACGAAGTTAAATTTTATGACTCGGTGTATAAGTCGAGGTCGATTTTTTTCGGTCGATTTTGGATCGAAAAAGGTCGACCAATACACCGGCAAATACGGTATATATACTTATTATAAATGTAGTATTTATTTATATTGATTTATTGTTTATTTATATATATAAAGGCAGGTCCGCAAAAATATTTCTGACGCGTAGCCGGTCCGTGGCGCAAGAAAGGTTGGGGACCACTAGTCTAAAAGAATCTGGCCGTAACTGGAATAGGGTTCTACGCGAATGCCCAACGGAAAAGTGAAGTGCACAAAACCTGCATTTGGCTGTATCAAAATAAATGTCATGAAAAAGGTAAAAACACTACATGGAAGCGCAATGTGTTGTGCTGGGTTCTTTTACAAGTAAAGACTGCTGCTTTGAGTTCACAGGGAGCCATGCTCTTTATTCACTGTACATAGAGGTTTTGAACTCGTGTTGTAGTTTCAGTGTCGGAGTTCAAACTAGGCTTGCAGTTTCCGAATGCCATTCGTGATGGGTGTTGTAAAAAGGTCTTGGCTTAAACGATTGAAGTGCACATAAGAAAAAAAAAAAAAAAAAAAAAAGAGCTTGAAGTGCACATAAGAAAAAGAAAAAGCTTACAGCACCTGGTATTCCCATTCAGTCTCCCATCCAAGTACTAACCAGGCCCGACCCTGCTTAGCTTCCGAGATAAGACGAGATCAGGCGTTCTCAGGGTAGTATGGCCGTAAGCCGTGAGGTGACCCAACATTTTGCATTTTATAGACACAATCGCCCCTGAAACTAGCGAGCAAGCCAATGAAGCCTTCAAAACTGCTTCGGCACATGGAGACCAAGCATCCTGCATTAAAAGACAAACCTTAACCACTTCGGGTTTCATTGTCTCCGATTACGCCTGGATGGGACCGGCTCGTTTCTGAGAAACAAGCTCGGTGCTCCCAATAATTCAACGTAATGGTGACTTTTATTTTTATGTGGTTTATATTTGTTTTTATGCCAGTCGTATCATTTTATTTAATCGTATTTACCGTATTTGCCGGTGTACAGGTCGACTCGGTGTATAAGTCGACCCCCTAAAATTCGACGGAAATTTACGATTTTATGATATATCCTTTGTATAAGTCGAGCTCAATTGTTGCATTATATTAAACTTCAAAATTCAATAAGCGAAATTTATTGACGAAATGTGTTCAAATTCTGGGAGGCCGTGCGCATGCTGCTGTTTATAAGCACCGCGGAGGAGATCGCGGCCGGCGAGCTCGCGCACGCCGCCCGGCACCAACGGGAGGCCGGAAATAGCTCCAAGCCGAGCGGATCGGCACTTTATAAGCACCGCGGAGGAGATCGCGGCGCCTCATTGGACTTCCAGCCGCCGGCGAGCTCGCGCACCCGCCCGGCACATCCGGGAGGCCGTGCGCACGAGCCAAGTGGCCGAAAATAGCCCCCGCCGAGCGGATCGGCTGTTTATAAGCACCGCGGAGGTGGTCGCGGCGCCTCATTCGACTTCCAGCGGCCGGCGAGCTCGCGCACCCGCCCGGCACATCCGGGAGGCCGTGCGCACGAGCCAAGTGGCCGAAAATAGCCCCCGCCGAGCGGATCGGCTGTTTATAAGCACCGCGGAGGTGGTCGCGGCGCCTCATTCGACTTCCAGCGGCCGGCGAGCTCGCGCACCCGCCCGGCACATCCGGGAGGCCGTGCGCACGAGCCAAGTGGCCGAAAATAGCCCCCGCCGAGCGGATCGGCTGTTTATAAGCACCGCGGAGGTGGTCGCGGCGCCTCATTCGACTTCCAGCGGCCGGCGAGCTCGCGCACCCGCCCGGCACATCCGGGAGGCCGTGCGCACGA
>NC_090856.1:17127500-17132500 GCF_024217435.2 Syngnathus scovelli | reverse complement strand
GCGCACGAGCCAAGTGGCCGAAAATAGCCCCCGCCGAGCGGATCGGCTGTTTATAAGCACCGCGGAGGTGGTCGCGGCGCCTCATTCGACTTCCAGCGGCCGGCGAGCTCGCGCACCCGCCCGGCACATCCGGGAGGCCGTGCGCACGAGCCAAGTGGCCGAAAATAGCCCCCGCCGAGCGGATCGGCAGTTTATAAGCACCGCGGAGGTGGTCGCGGCGCCTCATTCGACTTCCAGCGGCCGGCGAGCTCGCGCACCCGCCCGGCACATCCGGGAGGCCGTGCGCACGAGCCAAGTGGCCGAAAATAGCCCCCGCCGAGCGGATTGGCTGTTTATAAGCACCGCGGAGGTGGTCGCGGCGCCTCATTCGACTTCAAGCGGCCGGCAAGCTCGCGCACCCGCCCGGCACATCCGGGAGGCCGTGCGCACGAGCCAAGTGGCCGAAAATAGCCCCCGCCGAGCGGATCGGCTGTTTATAAGCACCGCGGAGGTGGTCGCGGCGCCTCATTCGACTTCCAGCGGCCGGCGAGCTCGCGCACCCGCCCGGCACATCCGGGAGGCCGTGCGCACGAGCCAAGTGGCCGAAAATAGCCCCCGCCGAGCGGATCGGCTGTTTATAAGCACCGCGGAGGTGGTCGCGGCGCCTCATTCGACTTCCAGCGGCCGGCGAGCTCGCGCACCCGCCCGGCACATCCGGGAGGCCGTGCGCACGAGCCAAGTGGCCGAAAATAGCCCCCGCCGAGCGGATCGGCTGTTTATAAGCACCGCGGAGGTGGTCGGGCGCCTCATTCGACTTCCAGCGGCCGGCGAGCTCGCGCACCCGCCCGGCACATCCGGGAGGCCGTGCGCACGAGCCAAGTGGCCGAAAATAGCCCCCGCCGAGCGGATCGGCTGTTTATAAGCACCGCGGAGGTGGTCGCGGCGCCTCATTCGACTTCCAGCGGCCGGCGAGCTCGCGCACCCGCCCGGCACATCCGGGAGGCCGTGCGCACGAGCCAAGTGGCCGAAAATAGCCCCCGCCGAGCGGATCGGCTGTTTATAAGCACCGCGGAGGTGGTCGCGGCGCCTCATTCGACTTCCAGCGGCCGGCGAGCTCGCGCACCCGCCCGGCACATCCGGGAGGCCGTGCGCACGAGCCAAGTGGCCGAAAATAGCCCCCGCCGAGCGGATCGGCTGTTTATAAGCACCGCGGAGGTGGTCGCGGCGCCTCATTCGACTTCCAGCGGCCGGCGAGCCCGCGCACCCGCCCGGCACATCCGGGAGGCCGTGCGCACGAGCCAAGTGGCCGAAAATAGCCCCCGCCGAGCGGATCGGCTGTTTATAAGCACCGCGGAGGTGGTCGCGGCGCCTCATTCGACTTCCAGCGGCCGGCGAGCTCGCGCACCCGCCCGGCACATCCGGGAGGCCGTGCGCACGAGCCAAGTGGCCGAAAATAGCCCCCGCCGAGCGGATCGGCTGTTTATAAGCACCGCGGAGGTGGTCGCGGCGCCTCATTCGACTTCCAGCGGCCGGCGAGCTCGCGCACCCGCCCGGCACATCCGGGAGGCCGTGCGCACGAGCCAAGTGGCCGAAAATAGCCCCCGCCGAGCGGATCGGCTGTTTATAAGCACCGCGGAGGTGGTCGCGGCGCCTCATTCGACTTCCAGCGGCCGGCGAGCTCGCGCACCCGCCCGGCACATCCGGGAGGCCGTGCGCACGAGCCAAGTGGCCGAAAATAGCCCCCGCCGAGCGGATCGGCTGTTTATAAGCACCGCGGAGGTGGTCGCGGCGCCTCATTCGACTTCCAGCGGCCGGCGAGCTCGCGCACCCGCCCGGCACATCCGGGAGGCCGTGCGCACGAGCCAAGTGGCCGAAAATAGCCCCCGCCGAGCGGATCGGCTGTTTATAAGCACCGCGGAGGTGGTCGCGGCGCCTCATTCGACTTCCAGCGGCCGGCGAGCTCGCGCACCCGCCCGGCACATCCGGGAGGCCGTGCGCACGAGCCAAGTGGCCGAAAATAGCCCCCGCCGAGCGGATCGGCTGTTTATAAGCACCGCGGAGGTGGTCGCGGCGCCTCATTCAACTTCCAGCGGCCGGCGAGCTCGCGCACCCGCCCGGCACATCCGGGAGGCCGTGCGCACGAGCCAAGTGGCCGAAAATAGCCCCCGCCGAGCGGATCGGCTGTTTATAAGCACCGCGGAGGTGGTCGCGGCGCCTCATTCGACTTCCAGCGGGCCGCGCACTCGCGCACGCCGCCCGGTTCAAATTTTCTAAGTGCAACGCACAATGAGATGCATGAGAAACGGCCTTGGTTACCATCACATTTGAAGCGATGAATACGAAGTTAAATTTTATGACTCGGTGGATAAGTCGAGGTCGATTTTTTTCGGTCGATTTTGGATCGAAAAAGGTCGACCAATACACCGGCAAAAACGGTATATATACTTATTATAAATGTAGTATTTATTTATATTGATTTATTGTTTATTTATATATATAAAGGCAGGTCAGCAAAAATATTTCTGACGCGTAGCCGGTCCGTGGCGCAAGAAAGGTTGGGGACCACTAGTCTAAAAGAATCTGGCCGTAACTGGAATAGGGTTCTACGCGAATGCCCAACGGAAAAGTGAAGTGCACAAAACCTGCATTTGGCTGTATCAAAATAAATGTCATGAAAAAGATAAAAACACTACATGGAAGCGCAATGTGTTGTGCTGGGTTCTTTTACAAGTAAAGACTGCTGCTTTGAGTTCACAGGGAGCCATGCTCTTTATTCACTGTACATAGAGGTTTTGAACTCGTGTTGTAGTTTCAGTGTCGGAGTTCAAACTAGGCTTGCAGTTTCCGAATGCCATTCGTGATGGGTGTTGTAAAAAGGTCTTGGCTTAAACGATTGAAGTGCACATAAGAAAAGAAAAAAAAAAAAAAGAGCTTGAAGTGCACATAAGAAAAAGAAAAAGCTTACAGCACCTGGTATTCCCAGGCAGTCTCCCATCCAAGTACTAACCAGGCCCGACCCTGCTTAGCTTCCGAGATAAGACGAGATCAGGCGTTCTCAGGGTAGTATGGCCGTAAGCCGTGAGGTGACCCAACATTTTGCATTTTATAGACACAATCGCCCCTGAAACTAGCGAGCAAGCCAATGAAGCCTTCAAAACTGCTTCGGCACATGGAGACCAAGCATCCTGCATTAAAAGACAAACCTTAACCACTTCGGGTTTCATTGTCTCCGATTACGCCTGGATGGGACCGGCTCGTTTCTGAGAAACAAGCTCGGTGCTCCCAATAATTCAACGTAATGGTGACTTTTATTTTTATGTGGTTTATATTTGTTTTTATGCCAGTCGTATCATTTTATTTAATCCTATTTATATATATTTATTATAAATGTAGTATTTATTTATATAGATTTATTGTTTATTTATATATATAAAGGCAGGTCCGCAAAAATATTTCTGACGCGTAGCCGGTCCGTGGCGCAAGAAAGTTTGGGGACCACTAGTCTAAAAGAATCTGGCCGTAACTGGAATAGGGTTCTACGCGAATGCCCAACGGAAAAGTGAAGTGCACAAAACCTGCATTTGGCTGTATCAAAATTAATGTCATGAAAAAGGTAAAAACACTACATGGAAGCGCAATGTGTTGTGCTGGGTTCTTTTACAAGTAAAGACTGCTGCTTTGAGTTCACAGGGAGCCATGTTCTTTATTCACTGTACATAGTCTGTCCTCTAGCGGTAAAAACGTGAACTGCAATGCTATGGCTGTCGCCACACAATGTAGGTTTTAAACTCGTGTTGTAGTTTCAGTGTCGGAGTTCAAACTAGGCTTGCAGTTTCCGAATGCCATTCGTGATGGGTGCTGTAAAAAGTTCTTGGCTTAAACGATTGAAGTGCACATAAGGAAAAAAAAAAAAAAAAAAAAGCTTACGGTAACTGGTATTCCCAGGCGGTCTCCCATCCAAGTACTAACCAGGCCCGACCCTGCTTAGCCTCCGAGATCGGACGAGAGCGGGCGCTCTCAGGGTAGTATTGCCGTAAGCCGTGAAACCGCTCAGAATTTTTCATTTTATAGACACAATCGCCCCTGAAACCATGCCAAGCAGCGGCGGGACTTGATGGCTGTGGTAAAAGTTTCCTTTCACAATTGACGTGGGAAAAAAAAAAAAAAAAAGGCTTTCAGCACCTGGTATTCCCGGACGGTCACCCTTCCCTTTTGGTTTTTTTTTTGTTTTTTTTACAACCAGGGCCGAAACAGGCTTTCTTCCAAGGCTTTTGGTGTTTTCTGGAAACATGGCTATCATGAAAAGTTATTGACAGCTTTTTATGCGGTAGCACGAATTTGCCCTTGCGACCTGCATTTTGCTGAATCAAAATAAATGCCTTGAAAAGTTTAAAAACACTTCATGGAAGTCACTTCACTGGTTTCTTTTATATCAAACAAATTGTTTTAGGTTATTCACCTGACATGTTTCGGCGGTTTCTTCCGCCTTCATCAGAGTGTCACAGATGTGATGGTGACGCGTCTTTATCAGCTGATGGATCAACATGTCAGGTGAATAACCTAAAACAATTTGTTTGATATAAAAGAAACCAGTGAAGTGATTAAATAAGGAAAAACAAAATGAACTTAGTACAATTACTTCATGGAAGTGTTGTGTTGGGTTCTTTTACAAGTCAAGCCTGCTGCTTTGAGTTCACAGGGAGCCATGCTCACTGTACATAGTCTGCTCTCTAGCGGTAAAAAATTTAACTACAATGCTGTGGATGTCACCACATAATATAGCTTTCAAACTCGTGTTATAGTTTCAATGTCGGAGTTTAAATTAGGCTTGCTGTTTCCGGATGCCATTCGTGATGGGTGTTGTAAAAAATAGCTTCTTAAACGATTGAAGTGCACATAAGAAAAAGAAAAAGCTTACAGCACCTGGTATTCCCAGGCGGTCTCCCATCCAAGTACTAACCAGGCCCGACCCTGCTTAGCTTCCGAGATCGGACGAGATCGGGCGTTCTCAGGGTAGTATG
>NC_090856.1:17120000-17122500 GCF_024217435.2 Syngnathus scovelli | reverse complement strand
CCGGGAGGCCGTGCGCACGAGCCAAGTGTCCGAAAATAGCCCCCGCCGAGCGGATCGGCTGTTTATAAGCACCGCGGAGGTGGTCGCGGCGCCTCATTCGACTTCCAGCGGCCGGCGAGCTCGCGCACCCGCCCGGCACATCCGGGAGGCCGTGCGCACGAGCCAAGTGGCCGAAAATAGCCCCCGCCGAGCGGATCGGCTGTTTATAAGCACCGCGGAGGTGGTCGCGGCGCCTCATTCGACTTCCAGCGGCCGGCGAGCCCGCGCACCCGCCCGGCACATCCGGGAGGCCGTGCGCACGAGCCAAGTGGCCGAAAATAGCCCCCGCCGAGCAGATCGGCTGTTTATAAGCACCGCGGAGGTGGTCGCGGCGCCTCATTCGACTTCCAGCGGCCGGCGAGCTCGCGCACCCGCCCGGCACATCCGGGAGGCCGTGCGCACGAGCCAAGTGGCCGAAAATAGCCCCCGCCGAGCGGATCGGCTGTTTATAAGCACCGCGGAGGTGGTCGCGGCGCCTCATTCGACTTCCAGCGGCCGGCGAGCCCGCGCACCCGCCCGGCACATCCGGGAGGCCGTGCGCACGAGCCAAGTGGCCGAAAATAGCCCCCGCCGAGCGGATCGGCTGTTTATAAGCACCGCGGAGGTGGCCGCGGCGCCTCATTCGACTTCCAGCGGCCGGCGAGCTCGCGCACCCGCCCGGCACATCCGGGAGGCCGTGCGCACGAGCCAAGTGGCCGAAAATAGCCCCCGCCGAGCGGATCGGCTGTTTATAAGCACCGCGGAGGTGGTCGCGGCGCCTCATTCGACTTCCAGCGGCCGGCGAGCTCGCGCACCCGCCCGGCACATCCGGGAGGCCGTGCGCACGAGTCAAGTGGACGAAAATAGCCCCCGCCGAGCGGATTGGCTGTTTATAAGCACCGCGGAGGTGGTCGCGGCGCCTCATTCAACTTCCAGCGGCCGGCGAGCTCGCGCACCCGCCCGGCACATCCGGGAGGCCGTGCGCACGAGCCAAGTGGCCGAAAATAGCCCCCGCCGAGCGGATCGGCTGTTTATAAGCACCGCGGAGGTGGTCGCGGCGCCTCATTCGACTTCCGGCGGGCGGCGAGCTCGCGCACCCGCCCGGCACATCCGGGAGGCCGTGCGCACGAGCCAAGTGGCCGAAAATAGCCCCCGCCGAGCGGATCGGCTGTTTATAAGCACCGCGGAGGTGGTTGCGGCGCCTCATTCGACTTCCAGCGGCCGGCGAGCCCGCGCACCCGCCCGGCACATCCGGGAGGCCGTGCGCACGAGCCAAGTGGCCGAAAATAGCCCCCGCCGAGCAGATCGGCTGTTTATAAGCACCGCGGAGGTGGTCGCGGCGCCTCATTCGACTTCCAGCGGCCGGCGAGCTCGCGCACCCGCCCGACACATCCGGGAGGCCGTGCGCACGAGCCAAGTGGCCGAAAATAGCCCCCGCCGAGCGGATCGGCTGTTTATAAGCACCGCGGAGGTGGTCGCGGCGCCTCATTCGACTTCCAGCGGCCGGCGAGCCCGCGCACCCGCCCGGCACATCCGGGAGGCCGTGCGCACGAGCCAAGTGGCCGAAAATAGCCCCCGCCGAGCGGATCGGCTGTTTATAAGCACCGCGGAGGTGGCCGCGGCGCCTCATTCGACTTCCAGCGGCCGGCGAGCTCGCGCACCCGCCCGGCACATCCGGGAGGCCGTGCGCACGAGCCAAGTGGCCGAAAATAGCCCCCGCCGAGCGGATCGGCTGTTTATAAGCACCGCGGAGGTGGTCGCGGCGCCTCATTCGACTTCCAGCGGCCGGCGAGCTCGCGCACCCGCCCGGCACATCCGGGAGGCCGTGCGCACGAGCCAAGTGGACGAAAATAGCCCCCGCCGAGCGGATCGGCTGTTTGTAAGCACCGCGGAGGTGGTCGCGGCGCCTCATTCGACTTCCAGCGGCCGGCGAGCTCGCGCACCCGCCCGGCACATCCGGGAGGCCGTGCGCACGAGCCAAGTGGCCGAAAATAGCCCCCGCCGAGCGGATCGGCTGTTTATAAGCACCGCGGAGGTGGTCGCGGCGCCTCATTCGACTTCCAGCGGCCGGCGAGCTCGCGCACCCGCCCGGCACATCCGGGAGGCCGTGCGCACGAGCCAAGTGGCCGAAAATAGCCCCCGCCGAGCGGATCGGCTGTTTATAAGCACCGCGGAGGTGGTCGCGGCGCCTCATTCGACTTCCAGCGGCCGGCGAGCTCGCGCACCCGCCCGGCACATCCGGGAGGCCGTGCGCACGAGCCAAGTGGCCGAAAATAGCCCCCGCCGAGCGGATCGGCTGTTTATAAGCACCGCGGAGGTGGTCGCGGCGCCTCATTCGACTTCCAGCGGCCGGCGAGCTCGCGCACCCGCCCGGCACATCCGGGAGGCCGTGCGCACGAGCCAAGTGGCCGAAAATAGCCCCCGCCGAGCGGATCGGCTGTTTATAAGCACCGCGGAGGTGGTCGCGGCGCCTCATTCGACT
>NC_090856.1:17105000-17115000 GCF_024217435.2 Syngnathus scovelli | reverse complement strand
GCGAGCTCGCGCACCCGCCCGGCACATCCGAGAGGCCGTGCGCACGAGCCAAGTGGCCGAAAATAGCCCCCGCCGAGCGGATCGGCTGTTTATAAGCACCGCGGAGGTGGTCGCGGCGCCTCATTCGACTTCCAACGGCCGGCGAGCTCGCGCACCCGCCCGGCACATCCGGGAGGCCGTGCGCACGAGCCAAGTGGCCGAAAATAGCCCCCGCCGAGCGGATCGGCTGTTTATAAGCACCGCGGAGGTGGTTGCGGCGCCTCATTCGACTTCCAGCGGCCGGCGAGCTCGCGCACCCGCCCGGCACATCCGGGAGGCCGTGCGCACGAGCCAAGTGTCCGAAAATAGCCCCCGCCGAGCGGATCGGCTGTTTATAAGCACCGCGGAGGTGGTCGCGGCGCCTCATTCGACTTCCAGCGGCCGGCGAGCTCGCGCACCCGCCCGGCACATCCGGGAGGCCGTGCGCACGAGCCAAGTGGCCGAAAAAAGCCCCCGCCGAGCGGATCGGCTGTTTATAAGCACCGCGGAGGTGGTCGCGGCGCCTCATTCGACTTCCAGCGGCCGGCGAGCCCGCGCACCCGCCCGGCACATCCGGGAGGCCGTGCGCACGAGCCAAGTGGCCGAAAATAGCCCCCGCCGAGCAGATCGGCTGTTTATAAGCACCGCGGAGGTGGTCGCGGCGCCTCATTCGACTTCCAGCGGCCGGCGAGCTCGCGCACCCGCCCGGCACATCCGGGAGGCCGTGCGCACGAGCCAAGTGGCCGAAAATAGCCCCCGCCGAGCGGATCGGCTGTTTATAAGCACCGCGGAGGTGGTCGCGGCGCCTCATTCGACTTCCAGCGGCCGGCGAGCCCGCGCACCCGCCCGGCACATCCGGGAGGCCGTGCGCACGAGCCAAGTGGCCGAAAATAGCCCCCGCCGAGCGGATCGGCTGTTTATAAGCACCGCGGAGGTGGCCGCGGCGCCTCATTCGACTTCCAGCGGCCGGCGAGCTCGCGCACCCGCCCGGCACATCCGGGAGGCCGTGCGCACGAGCCAAGTGGCCGAAAATAGCCCTCGCCGAGCGGATCGGCTGTTTATAAGCACCGCGGAGGTGGTCGCGGCGCCTCATTCGACTTCCAGCGGCCGGCGAGCTCGCGCACCCGCCCGGCACATCCGGGAGGCCGTGCGCACGAGTCAAGTGGACGAAAATAGCCCCCGCCGAGCGGATCGGCTGTTTATAAGCACCGCGGAGGTGGTCGCGGCGCCTCATTCGACTTCCAGCGGCCGGCGAGCTCGCGCACCCGCCCGGCACATCCGGGAGGCCGTGCGCACGAGCCAAGTGGCCGAAAATAGCCCCCGCCGAGCGGATCGGCTGTTTATAAGCACCGCGGAGGTGGTCGCGGCGCCTCATTCGACTTCCGGCGGGCGGCGAGCTCGCGCACCCGCCCGGCACATCCGGGAGGCCGTGCGCACGAGCCAAGTGGCCGAAAATAGCCCCCGCCGAGCGGATCGGCTGTTTATAAGCACCGCGGAGGTGGTTGCGGCGCCTCATTCGACTTCCAGCGGCCGGCGAGCCCGCGCACCCGCCCGGCACATCCGGGAGGCCGTGCGCACGAGCCAAGTGGCCGAAAATAGCCCCCGCCGAGCAGATCGGCTGTTTATAAGCACCGCGGAGGTGGTCGCGGCGCCTCATTCGACTTCCAGCGGCCGGCGAGCTCGCGCACCCGCCCGGCACATCCGGGAGGCCGTGCGCACGAGCCAAGTGGCCGAAAATAGCCCCCGCCGAGCGGATCGGCTGTTTATAAGCACCGCGGAGGTGGTCGCGGCGCCTCATTCGACTTCCAGCGGCCGGCGAGCCCGCGCACCCGCCCGGCACATCCGGGAGGCCGTGCGCACGAGCCAAGTGGCCGAAAATAGCCCCCGCCGAGCGGATCGGCTGTTTATAAGCACCGCGGAGGTGGCCGCGGCGCCTCATTCGACTTCCAGCGGCCGGCGAGCTCGCGCACCCGCCCGGCACATCCGGGAGGCCGTGCGCACGAGCCAAGTGGCCGAAAATAGCCCCCGCCGAGCGGATCGGCTGTTTATAAGCACCGCGGAGGTGGTCGCGGCGCCTCATTCGACTTCCAGCGGCCGGCGAGCTCGCGCACCCGCCCGGCACATCCGGGAGGCCGTGCGCACGAGCCAAGTGGACGAAAATAGCCCCCGCCGAGCGGATCGGCTGTTTGTAAGCACCGCGGAGGTGGTCGCGGCGCCTCATTCGACTTCCAGCGGCCGGCGAGCTCGCGCACCCGCCCGGCACATCCGGGAGGCCGTGCGCACGAGCCAAGTGGCCGAAAATAGCCCCCGCCGAGCGGATCGGCTGTTTATAAGCACCGCGGAGGTGGTCGCGGCGCCTCATTCGACTTCCAGCGGGCCGCGCACTCGCGCACGCCGCCCGGTTCAAATTTTCTAAGTGCAACGCACAATGAGATGCATGAGAAACGGCCTTGGTTACCATCACATTTGAAGCGATGAATACGAAGTTAAATTTTATGACTCGGTGTATAAGTCGAGGTCGATTTTTTTCGGTCGATTTTGGATCGAAAAAGGTCGACCAATACACCGGCAAATACGGTATATATACTTATTATAAATGTAGTATTTATTTATATTGATTTATTGTTTATTTATATATATAAAGGCAGGTCCGCAAAAATATTTCTGACGCGTAGCCGGTCCGTGGCGCAAGAAAGGTTGGGGACCACTAGTCTAAAAGAATCTGACCGTAACTGGAATAGGGTTCTACGCGAATGCCCAACGGAAAAGTGAAGTGCACAAAACCTGCATTTGGCTGTATCAAAATAAATGTCATGAAAAAGGTAAAAACACTACATGGAAGCGCAATGTGTTGTGCTGGGTTCTTTTACAAGTAAAGACTGCTGCTTTGAGTTCACAGGGAGCCATGCTCTTTATTCACTGTACATAGAGGTTTTGAACTCGTGTTGTAGTTTCAGTGTCGGAGTTCAAACTAGGCTTGCAGTTTCCGAATGCCATTCGTGATGGGTGTTGTAAAAAGGTCTTGGCTTAAACGATTGAAGTGCACATAAGA
Organism: Syngnathus scovelli; assembly: GCF_024217435.2. Taxonomy (NCBI): domain Eukaryota; kingdom Metazoa; phylum Chordata; class Actinopteri; order Syngnathiformes; family Syngnathidae; genus Syngnathus; species Syngnathus scovelli. The sequence continues at coordinate 17,111,930 of NC_090856.1, read as the reverse complement.
AAAAAAAAAAAAAAAAAAAAGAGCTTGAAGTGCACATAAGAAAAAGAAAAAGCTTACAGCACCTGGTATTCCCAGGCAGTCTCCCATCCAAGTACTAACCAGGCCCGACCCTGCTTAGCTTCCGAGATAAGACGAGATCAGGCGTTCTCAGGGTAGTATGGCCGTAAGCCGTGAGGTGACCCAACATTTTGCATTTTATAGACACAATCGCCCCTGAAACTAGCGAGCAAGCCAATGAAGCCTTCAAAACTGCTTCGGCACATGGAGACCAAGCATCCTGCATTAAAAGACAAACCTTAACCACTTCGGGTTTCATTGTCTCCGATTACGCCTGGATGGGACCGGCTCGTTTCTGAGAAACAAGCTCGGTGCTCCCAATAATTCAACGTAATGGTGACTTTTATTTTTATGTGGTTTATATTTGTTTTTATGCCAGTCGTATCATTTTATTTAATCGTATTTACCGTATTTGCCGGTGTACAGGTCGACTCGGTGTATAAGTCGACCCCCTAAAATTCGACGGAAATTTACGATTTTATGATATATCCTTTGTATAAGTCGAGCTCAATTGTTGCATTATATTAAACTTCAAAATTCAATAAGCGAAATTTATTGACGAAATGTGTTCAAATTCTGGGAGGCCGTGCGCATGCTGCTGTTTATAAGCACCGCGGAGGAGATCGCGGCCGGCGAGCTCGCGCACGCCGCCCGGCACCAACGGGAGGCCGGAAATAGCTCCAAGCCGAGCGGATCGGCACTTTATAAGCACCGCGGAGGAGATCGCGGCGCCTCATTGGACTTCCAGCCGCCGGCGAGCTCGCGCACCCGCCCGGCACATCCGGGAGGCCGTGCGCACGAGCCAAGTGGCCGAAAATACCCCCCGCCGAGCGGATCGGCTGTTTATAAGCACCGCGGAGGTGGTCGCGGCGCCTCATTCGACTTCCAGCGGCCGGCGAGCTCGCGCACCCGCCCGGCACATCCGGGAGGCCGTGCGCACGAGCCAAGTGGCCGAAAATAGCCCCCGCCGAGCGGATCGGCTGTTTATAAGCACCGCGGAGGTGGTCGCGGCGCCTCATTCGACTTCCAGCGGCCGGCGAGCTCGCGCACCCGCCCGGCACATCCGGGAGGCCGTGCGCACGAGCCAAGTGGCCGAAAATAGCCCCCGCCGAGCGGATCGGCTGTTTATAAGCACCGCGGAGGTGGTCGCGGCGCCTCATTCGACTTCCAGCGGCCGGCGAGCTCGCGCACCCGCCCGGCACATCCGGGAGGCCGTGCGCACGAGCCAAGTGGCCGAAAATAGCCCCCGCCGAGCGGATCGGCTGTTTATAAGCACCGCGGAGGTGGTCGCGGCGCCTCATTCGACTTCCAGCGGCCGGCGAGCTCGCGCACCCGCCCGGCACATCCGGGAGGCCGTGCGCACGAGCCAAGTGGCCGAAAATAGTCCATGCCGAGCGGATCGGCTGTTTATAAGCACCGCGGAGGTGGTCGCGGCGCCTCATTCGACTTCCAGCGGCCAGCGAGCTCGCGCACCCGCCCGGCACATCCGGGAGGCCGTGCGCACGAGCCAAGTGGCCGAAAATAGCCCCCGCCGAGCGGATCGGCTGTTTATAAGCACCGCGGAGGTGGTCGCGGCGCCTCATTCGACTTCAAGCGGCCGGCGAGCTCGCGCACCCGCCCGGCACATCCGGGAGGCCGTGCGCACGAGCCAAGTGGCCGAAAATAGCCCCCGCCGAGCGGATCGGCTGTTTATAAGCACCGCGGAGGTGGTCGCGGCGCCTCATTCGACTTCCAGCGGCCGGCGAGCCCGCGCACCCGCCTGGCACATCCGGGAGGCCGTGCGCACGAGCCAAGTGGCCGAAAATAGCCCCCGCCGAGCGGATCGGCTGTTTATAAGCACCGCGGGGGTGGTCGCGGCGCCTCATTCGACTTCCAGCGGCCGGCGAGCTCGCGCACCCGCCCGGCACATCCGGGAGGCCGTGCGCACGAGCCAAGTGGCCGAAAATAGCCCCCGCCGAGCGGATCGGCTGTTTATAAGCACCGCGGAGGTGGTCGCGGCGCCTCATTCGACTTCCAGCGGCCGGCGAGCCTGCGCACCCGCCCGGCACATCCGGGAGGCCGTGCGCACGAGCCAAGTGGCCGAAAATAGCCCCCGCCGAGCGGATCGGCTGTTTATAAGCACCGCGGAGGTGGCCGCGGCGCCTCATTCGACTTCCAGCGGCCGGCGAGCTCGCGCACCCGCCCGGCACATCCGGGAGGCCGTGCGCACGAGCCAAGTGGCCGAAAATAGCCCCCGCCGAGCGGATCGGCTGTTTATAAGCACCGCGGAGGTGGTCGCGGCGCCTCATTCGACTTCCAGCGGCCGGCGAGCTCGCGCACCCGCCCGGCACATCCGGGAGGCTGTGCGCACGAGCCAAGTGGCCGAAAATAGCCCCCGCCGAGCGGATCGGCTGTTTATAAGCACCGCGGAGGTGGTCGCGGCGCCCCATTCGACTTCCAGCGGCCGGCGAGCTCGCGCACCCGCCCGGCACATCCGGGAGGCCGTGCGCACGAGCCAAGTGGCCGAAAATAGCCCCCGCCGAGCGGATCGGCTGTTTATAAGCACCGCGGAGATGGTCGCGGCGCCTCATTCGACTTCCAGCGGCCGGCGAGCGTGCGCACCCGCCCGGCACATCCGGGAGGCCGTGCGCACGAGCCAAGTGGCCGAAAATAGCCCCCGCCGAGCGGATCGGCTGTTTATAAGCACCGCGGAGGTGGCCGCGGCGCCTCATTCACCTTCCAGCGGCCGGCGAGCTCGCGCACCCGCCCGGCACATCCGGGAGGCCGTGCGCACGAGCCAAGTGGCCGAAAATAGCCCCCGCCGAGCGGATCGGCTGTTTATAAGCACCGCGGAGGTGGTCGCGGCGCCTCATTTGACTTCCAGCGGCCGGCGAGCTCGCGCACCCGCCCGGCACATCCGGGAGGCTGTGCGCACGAGCCAAGTGGCCGAAAATAGCCCCCGCCGAGCGGATCGGCTGTTTATAAGCACCGCGGAGGTGGTCGCGGCGCCTCATTCGACTTCCAGCGGCCGGCGAGATCGCGCACCCGCCCGGCACATCCGGGAGGCCGTGCGCACGAGCCAAGTGGCCGAAAATAGCCCCCGCCGAGCGGATCGGCTGTTTATAAGCACCGCGGAGGTGGTCGCGGCGCCTCATTCGACTTCCAGCGGGCCGCGCACTCGCGCACGCCGCCCGGTTCAAATTTTCTAAGTGCAACGCACAATGAGATGCATGAGAAACGGCCTTGGTTACCATCACATTTGAAGCGATGAGTACGAAGTTAAATTTTATGACTCGGTGTATAAGTCGAGGTCGATTTTTTTCGGTCGATTTTGGATCGAAAAAGGTCGACCAATACACCGGCAAATACGGTATATATACTTATTATAAATGTAGTATTTATTTATATAGATTTATTGTTTATTTATATATATAAAGGGAGGTCCGCAAAAATATTTCTGACGCGTAGCCGGTCCGTGGCGCAAGAAAGGTTGGGGACCACTAGTCTAAAAGAATCTGGCCGTAACTGGAATAGGGTTCTACGCGAATGCCCAACGGAAAAGTGAAGTGCACAAAACCTGCATTTGGCTGTATCAAAATAAATGTCATGAAAAAGGTAAAAACACTACATGGAAGCGCAATGTGTTGTGCTGGGTTCTTTTACAAGTAAAGACTGCTGCTTTGAGTTCACAGGGAGCCATGCTCTTTATTCACTGTACATAGAGGTTTTTAACTCGTGTTGTAGTTTCAGTGTCGGAGTTCAAACTAGGCTTGCAGTTTCCGAATGCCATTCGTGATGGGTGCTGTAAAAAGTTCTTGGCTTAAACGATTGAAGTGCACATAAGAAAAAAAAAAAAAGAGCTTGAAGTGCACATAAGAAAAAGAAAAAGCTTACAGCACCTGGTATTCCCAGGCAGTCTCCCATCCAAGTACTAACCAGGCCCAACCCTGCTTAGCTTCGGAGATCAGACGAGATCAGGCGTTCTCAGGGTAGTATGGCCGTAAGCCGTGAGGTGACCCAACATTTTGCATTTTATAGACACAATCGCCCCTGAAACTAGCGAGCAAGCCAATGAAGCCTTCAAAACTGCTTCGGCACATGGAGACCAAGCATCCTGCATTAAAAGACAAACCTTAACCACTTTGGGTTTCATTGTCTCCGATTACGCCTGGATGGGACCGGCTCGTTTCTGAGAAACAAGCTCGGTGCTCCCAATAATTCAACGTAATGGTGACTTTTATTTTTATGTGGTTTATATTTGTTTTTATGCCAGTCGTATCATTTTATTTAATCCTATTTATATATATTTATTATAAATGTAGTATTTATTTATATAGATTTATTGTTTATTTATATATATAAAGGCAGGTCCGCAAAAATATTTCTGACGCGTAGCCGGTCCGTGGCGCAAGAAAGTTTGGGTACCACTAGTCTAAAAGAATCTGGCCGTAACTGGAATAGGGTTCTACGCGAATGCCCAACGGAAAAGTGAAGTGCACAAAACCTGCATTTGGCTGTATCAAAATAAATGTCATGAAAAAGGTAAAAACACTACATGGAAGCACAATGTGTTGTGCTGGGATCTTTTACAAGTAAAGACTGCTGCTTTGAGTTCACAGGGAGCCATGCTCTTTATTCACTGTACATAGTCTGTCCTCTAGCGGTAAAAACGTGAACTGCAATGCTATGGCTGTCGCCACACAATGTAGGTTTTAAACTCGTGTTGTAGTTTCAGTGTCGGAGTTCAAACTAGGCTTGCAGTTTCCGAATGCCATTCTTGATGGGTGCTGTAAAAAGTTCTTGGCTTAAACGATTGAAGTGCACATAAGAAAAAAAAAAAAAAAAAAAAAAGCTTACGGTAACTGGTATTCCCAGGCGGTCTCCCATCCAAGTACTAACCAGGCCCGACCCTGCTTAGCCTCCGAGATCGGACGAGATCGGGCGCTCTCAGGGTAGTATGGCCGTAAGCCATGAGACCGCTCAGAATTTTTCATTTTATAGACACAATCGCCCCTGAAACCATGCCAAGCAGCGGCGGGACTTGATGGCTGTGGTAAAAGTTTCCTTTCACAATTGACGTGGGAAAAAAAAAAAAAAAAAAAGGCTTTCAGCACCTGGTATTCCCGGACGGTCACCCTTCACTTTTGTTTTTTTTTGTTTTTTTTTACAACCAGGGCCGAAACAGTCTTTCTTCCAAGGCTTTTGGTGTTTTCTGGAAACATGGCTATCATGAAAAGTTATTGACAGCTTTTTATGCGGTAGCACGAATTTGCCGTTGCGACCTGCATTTTGCTGAATCAAAATAAATGCCTTGAAAAGTTTAAAAACACTTCATGGAAGTGTTGTGTTGGGTTCTTTTACAAGTCAAGCCTGCTGCTTTGAGTTCACAGGGAGCCATGCTCACTGTACATAGTCTGCTCTCTAGCGGTAAAAAATTTAACTACAATGCTGTGGATGTCACCACATAATATAGCTTTCAAACTCGTGTTATAGTTTCAATGTCGGAGTTTAAATTAGGCTTGCTGTTTCCGGATGCCATTCGTGATGGGTGTTGTAAAAAATAGCTTCTTAAACGATTGAAGTGCACATAAGAAAAAGAAAAAGCTTAAAGCACCTGGTATTCCCAGGCGGTCTCCCATCCAAGTACTAACCAGGCCCGACCCTGCTTAGCTTCCGAGATCGGACGAGATCGGGCGTTCTCAGGGTAGTATGGCCGTAAGCCGTGAGGTGACCCAACATTTTGCATTTTATAGACACAATCGCCCCTGAAACTAGCGAGCGAGCCAATGAAGCCTTCAAAACTGCTTCGGCACATGGAGACCAAGCATCCTGCATTAAAAGACAAACCTTAACCACTTCGGGTTTCATTGTCTCCGATTACGCCTGGATGGGACCGGCTCGTTTCTGAGAAACAAGCTCGGTGCTCCCAATAATTCAACGTAATGGTGACTTTTATTTTTATGTGGTTTATATTTGTTTTTATGCCAGTCGTATCATTTTATTTAATCGTATTTACCGTATTTGCCGGTGTACAGGTCGACTCGGTGTATAAGTCGACCCCCTAAAATTCGACGGAAATTTACGATTTTATAATATATACTTTGTATAAGTCGAGCTCAATTGTTGCATTATATTAAACTTCAAAATTCAATATGCGAAATTTATTGACGAAATGTGTTCAAATTCTGGGAGGCCGTGCGCATGCTGCTGTTTATAAGCACCGCGGAGGAGATCGCGGCCGGCGAGCTCGCGCACGCCGCCCGGCACCAACGGGAGGCCGGAAATAGCTCCAAGCCGAGCGGATCGGCACTTTATAAGCACCGCGGAGGAGATCGCGGCGCCTCATTGGACTTCCAGCGGCCGGCGAGCTCGCGCACCCGCCCGGCACATCCGGGAGGCCGTGCGCACGAGCCAAGTGGCCGAAAATAGCCCCCGCCGAGCGGATCGGCTGTTTATAAGCACCGCGGAGGTGGTCGCGGCGCCTCATTCGACTTCCAGCGGCCGGCGAGCTCGCGCACCCGCCCGGCACATCCGGGAGGCCGTGCGCACGAGCCAAGTGGCCGAAAATAGCCCCCGCCGAGCGGATCGGCTGTTTATAAGCACCGCGGAGGTGGTCGGGCGCCTCATTCGACTTCCAGCGGCCGGCGAGCTCGCGCACCCGCCCGGCACATCCGGGAGGCCGTGCGCACGAGCCAAGTGGCCGAAAATAGCCCCCGCCGAGCGGATCGGCTGTTTATAAGCACCGCGGAGGTGGTCGCGGCGCCTCATTCGACTTCCAGCGGCCGGCGAGCTCGCGCACCCGCCCGGCACATCCGGGAGGCCGTGCGCACGAGCCAAGTGGCCGAAAATAGCCCCCGCCGAGCGGATCGGTTGTTTATAAGCACCGCGGAGGTG
>NC_090856.1:17097500-17100000 GCF_024217435.2 Syngnathus scovelli | reverse complement strand
CCTCATTGGACTTCCAGCCGCCGGCGAGCTCGCGCACCCGCCCGGCACATCCGGGAGGCCGTGCGCACGAGCCAAGTGGCCGAAAATAGCCCCCGCCGAGCGGATCGGCTGTTTATAAGCACCGCGGAGGTGGTCGCGGCGCCTCATTCGACTTCCAGCGGCCGGCGAGCTCGCGCACCCGCCCGGCACATCCGGGAGGCCGTGCGCACGAGCCAAGTGGCCGAAAATAGCCCCCGCCGAGCGGATCGGCTGTTTATAAGCACCGCGGAGGTGGTCGGGCGCCTCATTCGACTTCCAGCGGCCGGCGAGCTCGCGCACCCGCCCGGCACATCCGGGAGGCCGTGCGCACGAGCCAAGTGGCCGAAAATAGCCCCCGCCGAGCGGATCGGCTGTTTATAAGCACCGCGGAGGTGGTCGCGGCGCCTCATTCGACTTCCAGCGGCCGGCGAGCTCGCGCACCCGCCCGGCACATCCGGGAGGCCGTGCGCACGAGCCAAGTGGCCGAAAATAGCCCCCGCCGAGCGGATCGGCTGTTTATAAGCACCGCGGAGGTGGTCGCGGCGCCTCATTCGACTTCCAGCGGCCGGCGAGCTCGCGCACCCGCCCGGCACATCCGGGAGGCCGTGCGCACGAGCCAAGTGGCCGAAAATAGCCCCCGCCGAGCGGATCGGCTGTTTATAAGCACCGCGGAGGTGGTCGCGGCGCCTCATTCGACTTCCAGCGGCCGGCGAGCCCGCGCACCCGCCCGGCACATCCGGGAGGCCGTGCGCACGAGGCAAGTGGCCGAAAATAGCCCCCGCCGAGCGGATCGGCTGTTTATAAGCACCGCGGAGGTGGTCGCGGCGCCTCATTCGACTTCCAGCGGCCGGCGAGCTCGCGCACCCGCCCGGCACATCCGGGAGGCCGTGCGCACGAGCCAAGTGGCCGAAAATAGCCCCCGCCGAGCGGATCGGCTGTTTATAAGCACCGCGGAGGTGGTCGCGGCGCCTCATTCGACTTCCAGCGGCCGGCGAGCTCGCGCACCCGCCCGGCACATCCGGGAGGCCGTGCGCACGAGCCAAGTGGCCGAAAATAGCCCCCGCCGAGCGGATCGGCTGTTTATAAGCACCGCGGAGGTGGTCGCGGCGCCTCATTCGACTTCCAGCGGCCGGCGAGCTCGCGCACCCGCCCGGCACATCCGGGAGGCCGTGCGCACGAGCCAAGTGGACGAAAATAGCCCCCGCCGAGCGGATCGGCTGTTTGTAAGAACCGCGGAGGTGGTCGCGGCGCCTCATTCGACTTCCAGCGGCCGGCGAGCTCGCGCACCCGCCCGGCAACTCCGGGAGGCCGTGCGCACGAGCCAAGTGGCCAAAAATAGCCCCCGCCGAGCGGATCGGCTGTTTATAAGCACCGCGGAGGTGGTCGCGGCGCCTCATTCGACTTCCAGCGGCCGGCGAGCTCGCGCACCCGCCCGGCACATCCGGGAGGCCGTGCGCACGAGCCAAGTGGCCGAAAATAGCCCCCGCCGAGCGGATCGGCTGTTTATAAGCACCGCGGAGGTGGTCGCGGCGCCTCATTCGACTTCCGGCGGGCGGCAAGCTCGCGCACCCGCCCGGCACATCCGGGAGGCCGTGCGCACGAGCCAAGTGGCCGAAAATAGCCCCCGCCGAGCGGATCGGCTGTTTATAAGCACCGCGGAGGTGGTCGCGGCGCCTCATTCGACTTCCAGCGGCCGGCGAGCTCGCGCACCCGCCCGGCACATCCGGGAGGCCGTGCGCACGAGCCAAGTGGCCGAAAATAGCCCCCGCCGAGCGGATCGGCTGTTTATAAGCACCGCGGAGGTGGTCGCGGCGCCTCATTCGACTTACAGCGGCCGGCGAGCTCGCGCACCCGCCCGGCACATCCGGGAGGCCGTGCGCACGAGCCAAGTGGCCGAAAATAGCCCCCGCCGAGCGGATCGGCTGTTTATAAGCACCGCGGAGGTGGTCGCGGCGCCTCATTCGACTTCCAGCGGCCGGCGAGCTCGCGCACCCGCCCGGCACATCCGGGAGGCCGTGCGCACGAGCCAAGTGGCCGAAAATAGCCCCCGCCGAGCGGATCGGCTGTTTATAAGCACCGCGGAGGTGGTCGCGGCGCCTCATTCGACTTCCAGCGGCCGGCGAGCTCGCGCACCCGCCCGGCACATCCGGGAGGCCGTGCGCACGAGCCAAGTGGCCGAAAATAGCCCCCGCCGAGCGGATCGGCTGTTTATAAGCACCGCGGAGGTGGTCGCGGCGCCTCATTCGACTTCCAGCGGCCGGCGAGCTCGCGCACCCGCCCGGCACATCCGGGAGGCCGTGCGCACGAGCCAAGTGGACGAAAATAGCCCCCGCCGAGCGGATCGGCTGTTTGTAAGAACCGCGGAGGTGGTCGCGGCGCCTCATTCGACTTCCAGCGGCCGGCGAGCTCGCGCACCCGCCCGGCAACTCCGGGAGGCCGTGCGCACGAGCCAAGTGGCCAAAAATAGCCCCCGCCGAGCGGA
>NC_090856.1:17085000-17092500 GCF_024217435.2 Syngnathus scovelli | reverse complement strand
TAAGCACCGCGGAGGTGGTCGCGGCGCCTCATTCGACTTCCAGCGGCTGGCGAGCTCGCGCACCCGCCCGGCACATCCGGGAGGCCGTGCGCACGAGCCAAGTGGCCGAAAATAGCCCCCGCCGAGCGGATCGGCTGTTTATAAGCACCGCGGAGGTGGTCGGGCGCCTCATTCGACTTCCAGCGGCCGGCGAGCTCGCGCACCCGCCCGGCACATCCGGGAGGCCGTGCGCACGAGCCAAGTGGCCGAAAATAGCCCCCGCCGAGCGGATCGGCTGTTTATAAGCACCGCGGAGGTGGTCGCGGCGCCTCATTCGACTTCCAGCGGCCGGCGAGCTCGCGCACCCGCCCGGCACATCCGGGAGGCCGTGCGCACGAGCCAAGTGGCCGAAAATAGCCCCCGCCGAGCGGATCGGTTGTTTATAAGCACCGCGGAGGTGGTCGCGGCGCCTCATTCGACTTCCAGTGGCCGGCGAGCTCGCGCACCCGCCCGGCACATCCGAGAGGCCGTGCGCACGAGCCAAGTGGCCGAAAATAGCCCCCGCCGAGCGGATCGGCTGTTTATAAGCACCGCGGAGGTGGTCGCGGCGCCTCATTCGACTTCCAACGGCCGGCGAGCTCGCGCACCCGCCCGGCACATCCGGGAGGCCGTGCGCACGAGCCAAGTGGCCGAAAATAGCCCCCGCCGAGCGGATCGGCTGTTTATAAGCACCGCGGAGGTGGTTGCGGCGCCTCATTCGACTTCCAGCGGCCGGCGAGCTCGCGCACCCGCCCGGCACATCCGGGAGGCCGTGCGCACGAGCCAAGTGTCCGAAAATAGCCCCCGCCGAGCGGATCGGCTGTTTATAAGCACCGCGGAGGTGGTCGCGGCGCCTCATTCGACTTCCAGCGGCCGGCGAGCTCGCGCACCCGCCCGGCACATCCGGGAGGCCGTGCGCACGAGCCAAGTGGCCGAAAATAGCCCCCGCCGAGCGGATCGGCTGTTTATAAGCACCGCGGAGGAGGTCGCGGCGCCTCATTCGACTTCCAGCGGCCGGCGAGCCCGCGCACCCGCCCGGCACATCCGGGAGGCCGTGCGCACGAGCCAAGTGGCCGAAAATAGCCCCCGCCGAGCAGATCGGCTGTTTATAAGCACCGCGGAGGTGGTCGCGGCGCCTCATTCGACTTCCAGCGGCCGGCGAGCTCGCGCACCCGCCCGGCACATCCGGGAGGCCGTGCGCACGAGCCAAGTGGCCGAAAATAGCCCCCGCCGAGCGGATCGGCTGTTTATAAGCACCGCGGAGGTGGTCGCGGCGCCTCATTCGACTTCCAGCGGCCGGCGAGCCCGCGCACCCGCCCGGCACATCCGGGAGGCCGTGCGCACGAGCCAAGTGGCCGAAAATAGCCCCCGCCGAGCGGATCGGCTGTTTATAAGCACCGCGGAGGTGGCCGCGGCGCCTCATTCGACTTCCAGCGGCCGGCGAGCTCGCGCACCCGCCCGGCACATCCGGGAGGCCGTGCGCACGAGCCAAGTGGCCGAAAATAGCCCTCGCCGAGCGGATCGGCTGTTTATAAGCACCGCGGAGGTGGTCGCGGCGCCTCATTCGACTTCCAGCGGCCGGCGAGCTCGCGCACCCGCCCGGCACATCCGGGAGGCCGTGCGCACGAGCCAAGTGGCCGAAAATAGCCCCCGCCGAGCGGATCGGCTGTTTATAAGCACCGCGGAGGTGGTCGCGGCGCCTCATTCGACTTCCAGCGGCCGGCGAGCTCGCGCACCCGCCCGGCACATCCGGGAGGCCGTGCGCACGAGCCAAGTGGCCGAAAATAGCCCCCGCCGAGCGGATCGGCTGTTTATAAGCACCGCGGAGGTGGTCGGGCGCCTCATTCGACTTCCAGCGGCCGGCGAGCTCGCGCACCCGCCCGGCACATCCGGGAGGCCGTGCGCACGAGCCAAGTGGCCGAAAATAGCCCCCGCCGAGCGGATCGGCTGTTTATAAGCACCGCGGAGGTGGTCGCGGCGCCTCATTCGACTTCCAGCGGCCGGCGAGCTCGCGCACCCGCCCGGCACATCCGGGAGGCCGTGCGCACGAGCCAAGTGGCCGAAAATAGCCCCCGCCGAGCGGATCGGTTGTTTATAAGCACCGCGGAGGTGGTCGCGGCGCCTCATTCGACTTCCAGTGGCCGGCGAGCTCGCGCACCCGCCCGGCACATCCGAGAGGCCGTGCGCACGAGCCAAGTGGCCGAAAATAGCCCCCGCCGAGCGGATCGGCTGTTTATAAGCACCGCGGAGGTGGTCGCGGCGCCTCATTCGACTTCCAACGGCCGGCGAGCTCGCGCACCCGCCCGGCACATCCGGGAGGCCGTGCGCACGAGCCAAGTGGCCGAAAATAGCCCCCGCCGAGCGGATCGGCTGTTTATAAGCACCGCGGAGGTGGTTGCGGCGCCTCATTCGACTTCCAGCGGCCGGCGAGCTCGCGCACCCGCCCGGCACATCCGGGAGGCCGTGCGCACGAGCCAAGTGGCCGAAAATAGCCCCCGCCGAGCGGATCGGCTGTTTATAAGCACCGCGGAGGTGGTCGCGGCGCCTCATTCGACTTCCAGCGGCCGGCGAGCTCGCGCACCCGCCCGGCACATCCGGGAGGCCGTGCGCACGAGCCAAGTGGCCGAAAATAGCCCCCGCCGAGCGGATCGGCTGTTTATAAGCACCGCGGAGGTGGTCGCGGCGCCTCATTCGACTTCCAGCGGCCGGCGAGCTCGCGCACCCGCCCGGCACATCCGGGAGGCCGTGCGCACGAGCCAAGTGGCCGAAAATAGCCCCCGCCGAGCGGATCGGCTGTTTATAAGCACCGCGGAGGTGGTCGCGGCGCCTCATTCGACTTCCAGCGGCCGGCGAGCTCGCGCACCCGCCCGGCACATCCGGGAGGCCGTGCGCACGAGCCAAGTGGCCGAAAATAGCCCCCGCCGAGCGGATCGGCTGTTTATAAGCACCGCGGAGGTGGTCGCGGCGCCCCATTCGACTTCCAGCGGCCGGCGAGCTCGCGCACCCGCCCGGCACATCCGGGAGGCCGTGCGCACGAGCCAAGTGGCCGAAAATAGCCCCCGCCGAGCGGATCGGCTGTTTATAAGCACCGCGGAGGTGGTCGCGGCGCCTCATTCGACTTCCAGCGGCCGGCGAGCTCGCGCACCCGCCCGGCACATCCGGGAGGCCGTGCGCACGAGCCAAGTGGCCGAAAATAGCCCCCGCCGAGCGGATCGGCTGTTTATAAGCACCGCGGAGGTGGTCGCGGCGCCTCATTCGACTTCCAGCGGCCGGCGAGCTCGCGCACCCGCCCGGCACATCCGGGAGGCCGTGCGCACGAGCCAAGTGGCCGAAAATAGCCCCCGCCGAGCGGATCGGCTGTTTATAAGCACCGCGGAGGTGGTCGCGGCGCCTCATTCGACTTCCAGCGGCCGGCGAGCTCGCGCACCCGCCCGGCACATCCGGGAGGCCGTGCGCACGAGCCAAGTGGCCGAAAATAGCCCCCGCCGAGCGGATCGGCTGTTTATAAGCACCGCGGAGGTGGTCGCGGCGCCTCATTCGACTTCCAGCGGCCGGCGAGCTCGCGCACCCGCCCGGCACATCCGGGAGGCCGTGCGCACGAGCCAAGTGGCCGAAAATAGCCCCCGCCGAGCGGATCGGCTGTTTATAAGCACCGCGGAGGTGGTCGCGGCGCCTCATTCGACTTCCAGCGGGCCGCGCACTCGCGCACGCCGCCCGGTTCAAATTTTCTAAATGCAACGCACAATGAGATGCATGAGAAACGGCCTTGGTTACCATCACATTTGAAGCGATGAATACGAAGTTAAATTTTATGACTCGGTGTATAAGTCGAGGTCGATTTTTTTCGGTCGATTTTGGATCGAAAAAGGTCGACCAATACACCGGCAAATACGGTATATATACTTATTATAAATGTAGTATTTATTTATATTGATTTATTGTTTATTTATATATATAAAGGCAGGTCCGCAAAAATATTTCTGACGCGTAGCCGGTCCGTGGCGCAAGAAAGGTTGGGGACCACTAGTCTAAAAGAATCTGGCCGTAACTGGAATAGGGTTCTACGCGAATGCCCAACGGAAAAGTGAAGTGCACAAAACCTGCATTTGGCTGTATCAAAATAAATGTCATGAAAAAGGTAAAAACACTACATGGAAGCGCAATGTGTTGTGCTGGGTTCTTTTACAAGTAAAGACTGCTGCTTTGAGTTCACAGGGAGCCATGCTCTTTATTCACTGTACATAGAGGTTTTGAACTCGTGTTGTAGTTTCAGTGTCGGAGTTCAAACTAGGCTTGCAGTTTCCGAATGCCATTCGTGATGGGTGTTGTAAAAAGGTCTTGGCTTAAACGATTGAAGTGCACATAAGAAAAAAAAAAAAAAAAAAAAAAGAGCTTGAAGTGCACATAAGAAAAAGAAAAAGCTTACAGCACCTGGTATTCCCATTCAGTCTCCCATCCAAGTACTAACCAGGCCCGACCCTGCTTAGCTTCCGAGATAAGACGAGATCAGGCGTTCTCAGGGTAGTATGGCCGTAAGCCGTGAGGTGACCCAACATTTTGCATTTTATAGACACAATCGCCCCTGAAACTAGCGAGCAAGCCAATGAAGCCTTCAAAACTGCTTCGGCACATGGAGACCAAGCATCCTGCATTAAAAGACAAACCTTAACCACTTCGGGTTTCATTGTCTCCGATTACGCCTGGATGGGACCGGCTCGTTTCTGAGAAACAAGCTCGGTGCTCCCAATAATTCAACGTAATGGTGACTTTTATTTTTATGTGGTTTATATTTGTTTTTATGCCAGTCGTATCATTTTATTTAATCGTATTTACCGTATTTGCCGGTGTACAGGTCGACTCGGTGTATAAGTCGACCCCCTAAAATTCGACGGAAATTTACGATTTTATGATATATCCTTTGTATAAGTCGAGCTCAATTGTTGCATTATATTAAACTTCAAAATTCAATAAGCGAAATTTATTGACGAAATGTGTTCAAATTCTGGGAGGCCGTGCGCATGCTGCTGTTTATAAGCACCGCGGAGGAGATCGCGGCCGGCGAGCTCGCGCACGCCGCCCGGCACCAACGGGAGGCCGGAAATAGCTCCAAGCCGAGCGGATCGGCACTTTATAAGCACCGCGGAGGAGATCGCGGCGCCTCATTGGACTTCCAGCCGCCGGCGAGCTCGCGCACCCGCCCGGCACATCCGGGAGGCCGTGCGCACGAGCCAAGTGGCCGAAAATAGCCCCCGCCGAGCGGATCGGCTGTTTATAAGCACCGCGGAGGTGGTCGCGGCGCCTCATTCGACTTCCAGCGGCCGGCGAGCTCGCGCACCCGCCCGGCACATCCGGGAGGCCGTGCGCACGAGCCAAGTGGCCGAAAATAGCCCCCGCCGAGCGGATCGGCTGTTTATAAGCACCGCGGAGGTGGTCGCGGCGCCTCATTCGACTTCCAGCGGCCGGCGAGCTCGCGCACCCGCCCGGCACATCCGGGAGGCCGTGCGCACGAGCCAAGTGGCCGAAAATAGCCCCCGCCGAGCGGATCGGCTGTTTATAAGCACCGCGGAGGTGGTCGCGGCGCCTCATTCGACTTCCAGCGGCCGGCGAGCTCGCGCACCCGCCCGGCACATCCGGGAGGCCGTGCGCACGAGCCAAGTGGCCGAAAATAGCCCCCGCCGAGCGGATCGGCTGTTTATAAGCACCGCGGAGGTGGTCGGGCGCCTCATTCGACTTCCAGCGGCCGGCGAGCTCGCGCACCCGCCCGGCACATCCGGGAGGCCGTGCGCACGAGCCAAGTGGCCGAAAATAGCCCCCGCCGAGCGGATCGGCTGTTTATAAGCACCGCGGAGGTGGTCGCGGCGCCTCATTCGACTTCCAGCGGCCGGCGAGCTCGCGCACCCGCCCGGCACATCCGGGAGGCCGTGCGCACGAGCCAAGTGGCCGAAAATAGCCCCCGCCGAGCGGATCGGTTGTTTATAAGCACCGCGGAGGTGGTCGCGGCGCCTCATTCGACTTCCAGTGGCCGGCGAGCTCGCGCACCCGCCCGGCACATCCGAGAGGCCGTGCGCACGAGCCAAGTGGCCGAAAATAGCCCCCGCCGAGCGGATCGGCTGTTTATAAGCACCGCGGAGGTGGTCGCGGCGCCTCATTCGACTTCCAACGGCCGGCGAGCTCGCGCACCCGCCCGGCACATCCGGGAGGCCGTGCGCACGAGCCAAGTGGCCGAAAATAGCCCCCGCCGAGCGGATCGGCTGTTTATAAGCACCGCGGAGGTGGTTGCGGCGCCTCATTCGACTTCCAGCGGCCGGCAAGCTCGCGCACCCGCCCGGCACATCCGGGAGGCCGTGCGCACGAGCCAAGTGTCCGAAAATAGCCCCCGCCGAGCGGATCGGCTGTTTATAAGCACCGCGGAGGTGGTCGCGGCGCCTCATTCGACTTCCAGCGGCCGGCGAGCTCGCGCACCCGCCCGGCACATCCGGGAGGCCGTGCGCACGAGCCAAGTGGCCGAAAATAGCCCCCGCCGAGCGGATCGGCTGTTTATAAGCACCGCGGAGGTGGTCGCGGCGCCTCATTCGACTTCCAGCGGCCGGCGAGCCCGCGCACCCGCCCGGCACATCCGGGAGGCCGTGCGCACGAGCCAAGTGGCCGAAAATAGCCCCCGCCGAGCAGATCGGCTGTTTATAAGCACCGCGGAGGTGGTCGCGGCGCCTCATTCGACTTCCAGCGGCCGGCGAGCTCGCGCACCCGCCCGGCACATCCGGGAGGCCGTGCGCACGAGCCAAGTGGCCGAAAATAGCCCCCGCCGAGCGGATCGGCTGTTTATAAGCACCGCGGAGGTGGTCGCGGCGCCTCATTCGACTTCCAGCGGCCGGCGAGCCCGCGCACCCGCCCGGCACATCCGGGAGGCCGTGCGCACGAGCCAAGTGGCCGAAAATAGCCCCCGCCGAGCGGATCGGCTGTTTATAAGCACCGCGGAGGTGGCCGCGGCGCCTCATTCGACTTCCAGCGGCCGGCGAGCTCGCGCACCCGCCCGGCACATCCGGGAGGCCGTGCGCACGAGCCAAGTGGCCGAAAATAGCCCTCGCCGAGCGGATCGGCTGTTTATAAGCACCGCGGAGGTGGTCGCGGCGCCTCATTCGACTTCCAGCGGCCGGCGAGCTCGCGCACCCGCCCGGCACATCCGGGAGGCCGTGCGCACGAGTCAAGTGGACGAAAATAGCCCCCGCCGAGCGGATCGGCTGTTTATAAGCACCGCGGAGGTGGTCGCGGCGCCTCATTCGACTTCCAGCGGCCGGCGAGCTCGCGCACCCGCCCGGCACATCCGGGAGGCCGTGCGCACGAGCCAAGTGGCCGAAAATAGCCCCCGCCGAGCGGATCGGCTGTTTATAAGCACCGCGGAGGTGGTCGCGGCGCCTCATTCGACTTCCGGCGGGCGGCGAGCTCGCGCACCCGCCCGGCACATCCGGGAGGCCGTGCGCACGA